>NW_024722227.1:14244900-14289559 GCF_018991925.1 Homarus americanus
GTGTGGGGATGATACAGGTGGGTGTGTGGGGATGATACAAGAGGGTGTGGAGATGATACAGGTGGGTGGTGTGGGGATGATACAAGGGGGTGTGGGGAATGATACAGAGGTGTGTGGGGGATGGTACTAGGGGTGTGTGGGGAACAATGGGGGTGTGTGGGGATGATACAGGTGGGTGTGGGGATGATACAAGAGGGGTGTGGGGATGATACAAGAGGGGTGTGTGGATGATACTAAGGGTGTGTGGGGGATGATACAGAGGTGTGTGGGAGGGATACAAGAGGGTGTGGGGATGATACAAGAGGTTGTGGGGATGAAGGGGGTGTGTGGGGATGATACTAGGGGGTGTGTGGGAATGATACTAGAGGGGGTGTGGGATGATACAGGTGGTGTGTGTGGGGATGATACAAGACGGGTGTGTGGGGATGATACAGGGGGTGTGTGGGGATGATACAAGAGAGGTTTGGGGATGATACAAGAGGTTGTTGTGGGGATGATACAAGAGGTGTGTGGGGATGATGCAGGGGGTGTGTGGTGATGATACAGAGGTGTGTGGTGGGTGATACAGGTGGGTGTGTGGGGATGATACTAAGGGTAGTGGGGATGATACTGGGGTGTGTGGGGATGATACTAGAGGGTGTGTGGGGATGATGAGTGTGTGGGGATGATAAAGGGGGGTGTGTGGGGATGATACAAGAGAGTGTTGGGGATGATACAAGAGAGTTGGTGGGATGATACTAGAGGGGTGTGTGGGGATGATACTAGAGGGTGTGTGGGGATGATGCAAAGAGGTGTGTGGGGATGATAAATGAGGGGTGTGTGGGGATGATACAAGGTGGATGTGTGGGGATATTACAGAGTGTGTGGGGATGATACAGGAGGTGTGTGGGGATGATACAAGAGGGTGTGGGGATGATACATAGAGGGTTGTGTGGGATGATACAGAGGGTGTGTGGGGGATGATACAAGAGGGTGTGTGGGATGATAAATGAGGGTGTGTGGGGATGATACAGGTGGATGTGTGGGGATGATAAGAGAGGTGTGTGGGGATGATACAGGGGGTGTGTGGGGATGATGGGGGTGTGGGGATGTCGTGGGGGTGTGGGATGATACAGGTGGATGTGTGGGGATGATACAAGAGGGTGTGTAGGGATGATACAAGAGGGGTGTGTGGGATGATACAGGTGGGGTGTGTGGGGATGATACAAGAGGGTGTGTGGGGATGATACAAGAGGTGTGTGGGGATGATACAGGTGGGTGTGTGGGATGATACTAGAGGGGGTGTGTGGGGATGATACAGGGGGTGTGTGGGGATGATACTAGGGGGTGTGTGGGGATGATACAAGAGGGGTGTGTGGGATGATAAATGAGGGTGTGTGGGGATGATAAGGGTTGGTGGGGATGATACAAGGTGGGTGGTGGGGATGATACAAGAGGTGTGTGGGGATACAGGGGGAAGTGTGTGGGGTTGATACAAGAGGGGTGTGTGGGGATGAGAAAAGAGGGTTGTGTGGGGATGATACTAGAGGGATGTGTGGGGATGATACTAGAGGGATGTGTGGGGATGATACAGGTGGGTGTGTGGGGATGATACAAGTGGGGCGTGTGGGGATGATGCAGGGGGGAAGCCTGTGGGGATGATACACGTGGGTGTGTGGGGATGACCACGTGTAATACATACTGTATAAATGAATAGGGTCAGTATGCTGACATGCTTTTTTCAACTGCTCATTGAGTTCAGATATCTTCGTTGCAGCGAATGGAAGGTCGGACCAGAATTTTGTGAAACTGTTAACAAGGTGAAAAGTTGCTTCCATATGTCACAGAGTCAAGTTGAAGCTGCAGTAGTTGAAACAGCCAACAAACTGTTTACCAGAAACTAGAATAACGAAGGTGTTTGTGATGCTGTAGGGAAGATGGCCCAACAATACAAGTCAGAGATTCTAATGCTAATGGTACTCACGCACGCTGCCAACTTTAGCACAAACCTTTCCGAAACAAAAATAAAATTTTGTGCTTGTATAACATGAGGATAGTGTTTAAAATACTTGACAAGGCAGCCACTCATAACCTTGATGTAGAGAGGAACCTCAAGTTTCATCAAGTTTGAACTGTCAAGAAGAAGGAGAAAACAGCGAGGTTCAACTTCTTCAACACAGATTAAGTGGAACAAAAAATACTTCATCAAAAAACTGACACAGGATCCTACAAAACATATGTGAAGCTTACACCTGTGATGGAATTCCAAGGAAGAGGAGCTTAAAGAAGAAGGGACTTAAGGACAAAAAAATTACTAACATTCATCTAGACAGGAAATTTCTACCGATAAAGGATCACAAGAACTTTACTTTAAAGACATGTGTTACAAACTTAATGTTATATACTGTAGGTGTACACATTACAGCTCCGTGTGTAGAGCAGGCTGTTTCGCGCCCAACTTAGGGTAAATGACCGACCTGCATAGTTGTTGGTCTTAACGTCACAGTATATATCAACAACAATATCTCAAACGCTGATGTAACAATTGCCGACCTAAGTAGAGCAACAGATGACACAAGCCAACTCGAGAGAGAACTATTTTTTGATTACCAGTTAAAAATTATAAAAAGAGAAAATATTGCTGAAAATATATTATAAATTTGTGATATTCTTGTTCCATACTTTCACAAAATGTCTATGCAAATTTCACTGTAAATTTCTGTACACATGTATTGATGCTTAAAAAAATTTAAATGTTTCTGCATTATTCATTTTTCAGAGACCATTGATAGAAAATAAAATAAAAACAATATTTCTCATCTTGACTCATCCATCGTATTTTAAAGATCGAACACAAAGTTTCTTTATCCTCACACTCACTACACGTCATCATCCTCACACTACACTTCATCATCCTCACACTCACTACTCGTCATATTCCTCTCACTCACTACACGTCGCCATCCTCACACTCATACACGTCATCATCCTCACACTACACTTCATCATCCTCACACTCACTACACGTCATAATCCTCACACTCACTACACGTCGTCATCCTCACACTCACTACACGTCGTCATCCTCACACTCATACACGCCATCATCCTCACACTCACTACACGTCGTCATCCCCACACTCATACACGACATCATCCTCACACTACACGTCATCATCCCCACACTCACTACACGTCACAATCCTAACACTCACTACACGCCATCTTCTCACACTCACTACACGTCGTCATCCTCACACTGACTACACGTCATTCTCACACTCACTACATGTCATCCTCACACTCACTACACGTCATCCACACCTTCATACACGCCGTTATCCTCACACTATACGTCGTCATCCTCACACTCACCACACGTCGTCATCCCCACTCATACACGCCATCATCCACACACTCACTATACGTCGTCATCCTCACACTACTCACACGTCAACATCCTCACACTCACTACACGTCATAATCCTCACACTCCACTACACGTCGTCATCCTCACACTAACGTCGTCATCCTCACACTCACTACACGTCGTCATCCTCACACTCATACACGCCATCATCCTCACACTCACTACACCTCGTCATCCTCACACTCATACACGCCATCATCCTCACGCTCACACGTCGTCATCCTCACACTTATACACGCCATCATCCTAACACTCACTACACGTCGTCATCCTCACACTACACGTCGTCATCCTCACACTCACTATATGTCATCATCCTCACACTCATACACGCCATCATCCTCACACTCACTACATGTCATCCTCACACTCATACACGCCATCATCCTCACGCTCACTACACGTCGTCATCCTCACACTTATACACGCCATCATCCCCACACTCACTACACGTCATAATCCTCAATCACTACACGTCATTCTCACTAACTACACGTCATCCCTACACTCACTACACGTCATCCTCACACTCACTACACGTCGTCATCCTCACACTCACTACACGTCATCATCCTCACACCTCACTACACCTCATTCTACACTCACTACACGTCATCCCTACACTCACTACACGTCGTCATCCTCACACTCACTACACGTCGTCATCCTCGCACTCACTACACGTCATCATCCTCACACTCATTACACGTCGTCATCCTCACACTCATACACGACATCAAACCTCACACTACACGTCATTATCCTCACACTCACTACACGTCATAATCCTAACACTCGCTACATGCCATCATCCTCACACTTACTACACGTCGTCATCCTCACACTGACTACACGTCATTCTCACACTCACTACATGTCATCCTCACACCACTACCGTCATCCCTACACTCACTACACGTCATCATCCTCACACTCACTACACGTCGTCATCCTCACACTCACTACACGTCATCATCCTCACACTCACTACACCTCCTCACCTCACTACACGTCATCCTCACACTCACTACACGTCGTCATCCTCACACTCACTACACGTCGTCATCCCCACTCACTACACGTCATCCTCACACTCATTACACGTCGTCATCCTACACTCATACACGACATCAAACCTCACACTACACGTCATTATCCTCACACTCACTACACGTCATAATCCTAACACTTGCTACATGCCATCATCCTCACACTCACTACACGTCGTCATCTCACACTGACTACACGTCATTCTCACACTCACTACATGTCATCCCCACACTCACTACACGTCATCCTCACACTCATACACGCCGTTATCCTCACACTATACGTCGTCATCCCTACACTCACCACACGTCGTCATCCTCACACTCATACACACGCCATCATCCACACTACACGTCGTCATCCTCACACTCACTACACGTCAACATCCCCACACCTATACACGCCATCATCCTCACACTCACTACACGTCATAATCCCCACACTCACTACACGTCGTCATCCTCACACTACACGTCGTCATCCTCACACTCACTACACGTCGTCATCCTCACACTCATACACGCCATCATCCTCACACCCACTACACGTCGTCATCTCACACTCATACACGCCATCATCCTCACGCTCACTACACGTCGTCATCCTAACACTTATACACGCCATCATCCTCACACTCACTACACGTCGTCATCCTCACACTACACGTCGTCATCCTCACACTCACTACATGTCATCATCCTCACACTCATACACGCCATCATCCCTACACTCACTACACGTCATCACTCACACTCACTACACGTCGTCATCCTCACACTCACTACACCTCATTCTCACACCTCACTACACGTCATCCCTCACACCACTACACGTCGTCATCCTCACACTCACTACACGTCGTCATCCTCGCACTCACTACACGTCATCATCCCCACACTCATTACACGTCATCATCCTCATACTAAATACACGTCATCATCCCCACACTCACTACACGTCGTCATCCTCACAACTCACTACACGTCATCATCCTCACACTTACTACACGTCGTCATCCACACGCACTACACGTCATCATCCTCACACTCACTACACGTCGTCATCCTCACACTCACTACACGTCGTCATCCTCACAATACACGTCATCATCCTCACACTCACTACACGTCATCATCCTCACACTCACTACGTCATCACTCATACTCACTACACGTCGTCATCCTCACACTCACTACACGTCGTCATCCTCACACTCACTACACGTCATTCACACTAACTACACGTCATCCCTACACTCACTACACGTCATCATCCTTACACTCACTACACGTCGTCATCCTCACACTCACTACACGTCATCCCTACACTCACTACACGTCATCCCTACACTCACTACACGTCATCATCCTCACACTCACTACACGTCGTCATCCTCACACTCACTACACACCATCATCCCACTACACGTCATCACCCCACACTCACTACACCTCGTCACCCCTACACTCATACACGCCATCATCCTCACAGTACACGTCATCATCCTCACACTCACTACACGTCATCATCCTCACACTCACTACACGTCATCATCCTCACACTCGCTACTCTTCATCATCCTCACACCTATTACACGTCATCATCCTCATACTCACTACATGTCATCATCCTCACACTCACTACACGTCATCATCCTCACACTCACTACATGCCATCATCCTCACACTCACTACACGTCATCATCCTTACTCATTACACGTCATCATCTTTATACTCACTACACGTCATGATCCTGACACTCAATACACATCGTCATCCTCACACTCACTCCACGTCATCATACTCACACATTGCTCGTCATAATCCTCACTCTCACTACACATCATCATCATTACTTTCACTACACGCCGTCATCCTCACACTCACTACACGTCGTCATCCTCACACTCACTTCACGTCGTCATCCTCACCTCACTACACGTCATCATCCTCACACCTCACTACACGTCGTCATCCTCACACTCACTACACGTCATCATACCTCACATTGCTCGTCATAATCCTCACTCACTACACGTCATCATCATTACTTTCACTACACGCCGTCATCCCCACACTCACTACACGTCGTCATCCTCACACTCACTACACGTCGTCATCCTCACACTCACTACACGTCATCATACTCACACATTGCTCGTCATAATCCTCACTCTCACTACACATCATCATCATTACTTTCACTACACGCCGTCATCCTCACACTCACTACACGTCGTCATCCTCACACTCACTACACGTCATAATCCTCACTCTCGCTACACGTCCTCATACTCACACTCATTGCACGTCATAATCTTCACTCTCACTACACGTCATAATCATCACTCTCATTACACGTCATCATCCTCACACTCACTACACGTCATCATCCTCACTCTCATTACACGTCATAATCCTCACTGTCGCTACACGTCATCATCCTCACTCTCACTGTACGTCATCATCTTCATTTCTTTTGCACGTCATTATCCTATTCTCTTTTCTTCAGTGAACCAGAAAGTAAGTCTTTTCGGCTGTCACCACAATGGTTCTCTATTCACAATAAAGAGACGGAAACTCCTTTATCTGTTAGAATAAGAACTGCCTTATGAAAACAACTCCTCTTGTAAATGCTTATTATCATCATGTGGAAAGAACTCCTCTATTGTTTTCACAATACGGTGATACATGCGGTTGTTTATCATCATTATTAACGTCAACGCTCTACATTTATTTCGTTATATATATATATATATATATATATATATATATATATATATATATATATATATATATATATATATATATATATATATATATATATATATATATATATATATATATGTATATGTATATGTATATATATGTATATGTATATATATATATATATATAATAATATATATATATATATATATATATATATATATATATATATATATATATTGTTACGCCGTTTAATTTACTTAAATATCCAGGTTCTAGGCGTAACCAAACAAAAGTGAAGTAAATTAAAATGGAATAAAAATAAATAAAGTAAACCTTTAAGAATTTAATTGATTAAATATTAACACAATAAAGAGCCTCGTAGGCTGTCACAACAAATTGATTCACCATCGAAACTTTTAAGACACAAATGATACTAAACAATGAAACATCAAAAGAATAAAAATACAGCATTGATTACGTTAACACTGCATAAACATATAAAAACTAACACTGAAATTAACTAACGTGAAACAACACTGAATTACTTAAATGTAACTAAGCAAATACTGATGGACATAAATAGAGACATAAATAGGTACTCACATAGATATACCACATTGGTGGCGACAGGAACAACACAAATAAATTAAGTATAAGTAACAGGTGAAGAGTGTCACTCAAAGGATGTGAACTGTATGACAAGAGGACTGAACTAAACTCCGTCAGTTGGTGGGTCCTATATATAAGGTCAACTCCCTCCACGCCACCCGCCCGTGGGTCGTTTAACGATGCAGATGGTCGTAGAGAAAAAAAGAATGCTTGTTACAATACAAAATGGGCTTGAACAAATAATAACAGTTACAACCTTAACAGCACAGGGTAAGGTGACTAGATTAGATAATAGAAAATACAACACATCATTACAAGAATAATATGGAACATGGAAGCATGTTATATAAAAAAATCTGACATGGTCGTAAAAAAAAAAAAAAAAAAAAATATATATATATATATATATATATATATATATATATATATATATTATTTTTCATTTTAGTCCATATAACACGCGGACTATTGAACATATAATCAACGACCTCACCAGCAAGGAATCGAACCCCGACCTACTGGTGGGACTAGGAACGCCACCGGCTAGGGCCAAGGACACTAAAAGCAGTTCTAGACTCTGTTATATTTCACACAAAGCCTGTTCATCGAGCTGATGGCGCCGTGAACCTCATCGGGAAACTGCCCGTGCTCTTATGTGGTATCAGTAGCATTTACCGAATCCAGCTGGTCGAGGTTCGATTCCTTGCTGGTGAGGTCGTTGATTATATGTTCAAAGGTCCGCGTGTTATATGGACTAAAATGAAGTATATATATATGTACCTCGCGTTTCATACCAGCTGATTCGGTAAAATGCTACTGACACCACAAGAGGCACGGGCAGTTTCCGATGAGGTTCACGGCGCCATCAGCTCGATGAACAGGCTTGTGTGAAACATAACAGAGTCTAGAACTACTTTAGTGTCCTTGTGGCCCAGCCGGTAAGCGTTCCCTAGTCCCACCCAGTAGGTCGAGGGTTCGATTCCTTGCTGGTGAGGTCGTTGATTATATATATATATATATATATATATATATATATATATATATATATATATATATATCACTTAGGAGGTCAGAGTAACGTTTTACCAAATCCGGCTTCGAAACACGAGGATCCATATATATTTCATTAGCCCAATATAGCACGCGGACTTCTACATATAATCAACACCTCATCCCGCCAGGATTCGAACCACTGCCCACGATGTGACCGGGAACACTTCTCTAGACCACCAGCATAGCAGTCCTCTCTGCCACAAAGCTGTTCAACGAACTTATGGCGCCGTGAACCTCTAATGGGGACTACCCATATCACTTACTGTAGGTGGTCAGAGTAACGTTTTACCAAATCCGGCTTCGAAACACCTAAGTGATGGTCGTAGTCCCCATTAGAGTTTCACTGCGCCATAAGCTCGTTGAACAGGCTTTGTGTGAAATATAACAGAGTCTAGGACTGCTTTTAGTATCCTGGTGGGCCAGAGGTAGCGTTCCCCATTCACAGTCATGGGCCTTGGGTTCTAATCCTGGCAGGGTGAGGTGTTGATTATATGTAGAAGTCCGCGTGCTTTATTGGGCTAATGTTATATATATATATATATATATATATATATATATATATATATATATATATATATATATATATATATATATATATATATATATATATATATATATATATATATATATAAATATATCATTTAGATCCACAATGAAACGTGGATAAGATAAATTCGATAAAATATCGGGGAAAAGGGAAACGACGGTGCTCCGTTTTCCCTTTTCCCCTGTGTGATTTTATCAATAACCTAGTGATGGTCAGTTCAAAACTGATAATATGTTACATAAATTTATTTGTCAGTGGCCCAAGGTTAAAAATGTTTTGAAAACCTTGATCTAGATGTATGATAGTTATTTTGTGGGTCCCTTTATTTTGACCTGACCTGACTAGTTACGTCACCCCTTCTACTTAAGTTCCTTACGTGTGTTGTTGTGGGATTAGTGGATGACATCATTATGACCTGACCTCATGTTTTAAGGTCACCCTGTATATTTAAGCCTCTCTGTCCATGTAATCCAGATGACTTGAATAAAGACGAAAGCTAAGGAACTCCGTTGTTACCATTTTCCCGTGATTTTATCAAGATATATATATAATATATATATATATATATATATATATATATATATATATATATATATATATATATATTATTTATATATATATATATATATATATATATATATATTTATATATATATATATATATATATATATATATATATATATATATATATATATATATATATATATATATATAATATATATATATATATATATATATATATATATATATTATATATATATATATATATATATATATATATATTATATATATATATATATATATTATATATATATATATATATATATATATATATAAATATATATATATATATATATATATATATATATATATATATATATATATTGATAAACACATGAAAAGGAAACGATGGTGCTCCGTTGTTCCTTTTCCCCGTGTGTGATTTTATCGAGATTTATCTTATCCACGTTTTCATTGTGGATCTACATGATATATATATATATATATATTATATATATATATATATATATATATATATATATATATATATATATATATATATATTCTTTTTTGGTCGACTGCAATAATTTTCTGTAATCAGGCTTTTCCTTTATGTTGTTGATGCTATTCTGTTTTACTATACTTCAGTAACTAAGCTCTCTAAGCGTGCAACTATGAGCTAGAGTTCTTCTCCGAAACATAATAGTGACAGAGTCGGTACACCAATTTTATTAAATATTAGAAACAGATTCAATCGAATGAAAAATATTTTTATAATTTTTATTATGGTAAAAAAATAAATAACTAGGAACATATCGGCGAAATTAACTAGTTGCAATTATCCACGTGAAAGAATTAATACTCATAAACTTTTTAATTCAACTGAAGAGGTTTTCTTCGAGTAAAAATACTTTCGATAAGCAGGCTTAAAAAATTTACCTGGGTGATATATTTTTTTTTTTTTGGGGGGGATATTCCTCGTCTTAATTAAATATTCGTTAAAGATAATAAACAAGAGATCAGGTCATCCGTTCTGGGATTGACACATCCCTTCATAGAGAATGTTTTCTGGATGTCTTCTATTTTTGTGGTATATTTAGCTGACTGGTTGAGTAAAGATGACCATAAGAGGGGAATACTGTCAAGAGGATGTGAGAGAGTGTGACCAGAAGCTGTGGTACTGTTGGTGAAATATAAGGGGGTCGAGTCCTTGAATATTATACAATAGACTACATTTGGGTCATGAGAGTCAGTAAGTTGAGAGTGTTTATGTGTACAACAATGATAGAGTAAACGGTAAAGAAATAGATAAGTCATTCAAAAGATTAATTCATATTGCTGAAAACCTCATTGTGAAAGACAAAATGACAGTGGTGGGAAATTAGTAGTACGTTTAGGAGATAGAGAAGTAACGATGAAATTGGGAGAATATATGGAACGCCAAGCATGAATGAAGAGAAACTGATACGTTTATTTCAAGTTCAAAACAATGAAGTAAGAATATTGTTCACTCCTCGGTTTTATATTACAGAATTAAAGTCAGTTTATCACGTCGTAAGGTTTAAATATCAGCGTAAATGAAAAAGATTAAATCAGCGTTAATGGTTAAGTTACAGAACCTGGCTGTTTTTTCCTTTCAACATTTACACCATTATGACGCATATTTTCTTCCATTCCCCACAGTCCTCTTTCACAGAGTCCCACACATATACACTCATCTCTCATATACACTCACTCCCCTGTATCTATCTCCATCACACAACCCCACCCCACTTATCATCTTTAACATCCCACTCATTCCCCACACCTCTTTCCCTACTTGCTAGAAACATTTTTCATCACTTATCCCCCCTGAACAAATTTTGCGATAAAACATTTCTCTTCCTCTGCGCCACGCTCCTTTACCACCCCGGCATATAATTATGTACCTTGTAATTCTTATCCAATACTATTCCTATACATGCTGTTTCTTGAGTACTTCGCGGGTCTTGTTCCATACAGTCGTGGCTCCACCTAGCCTCCACCTGCCTAACAGCTTCTTAAAGCTGGAAAACAACTGAATATTAAGCAGTTAAATATTCTATTCCATTTTGGTGTATGGTTCACACATACATATATGCAATATATATCATCAACATTTACGTGCTTCATGCAATGGCCCTGTCCATGTTATTAATGTGGCAGTTGCTGAAGTCGGGCAAAATGTGAGCAACTGTGGAGAAAATACTCACGTTAGTTGCTACTGCCATCTGGTGAGATAATTTACGTGTTCCATTATGTCTTGAGATGTTGTATCAATATATTTCTACATTCATACTACGCATAGATATTAATGCATGAACGCAAAACTAAATCGCCTTATTTTCGACGTTGATTTGACAGAATCACTTTAGCACCTGAATTTTTGGTCGAGTCTGTCAGTTCTCAGAAAGTTCAAACCCGGGAAAAGGAATATTCCCCCTTGTTGCATGGACGACCGGAGATGTACTATTTCTCTCTTAATAGCATCAGCCGTCACAGAAAGGACAATAGTAATAATATAATTGTAACGTAGTAATATATAACTAGGAGGGTTTTAGTCACTGTGTTGATAAGATAACATATGCACCAAGAACCTGAACTAAAACTATCCTTCAGACAAATCCCAAATAACAAAACATTATTCCAAGTCAGAGAGAATTTCAGCTCCTCCAACTTCTGGCTTTGGACAGGTGTTGCATCCGGGTGGGTGAGAGAGAGAAATTGAACTTATTCAATGTTAAAATTATTTCCAGGTCTTCTAAATCCATTTAAGCCTGAGGGGTATTTCTCCTTTCCAACCAATGTGGGGCTGGAGAAACAATTGAAATTGTAAAAATAAAAAAGTTTTCCATACATATGACAGTGTGGGAGAAATAAATTGAAACTGGACAAAAATAGAAGTTGAACTATCAATTGAATTATAAAGTGGTATTGTTTCCTTAACTTGTTTATAGTGAATATATCTTGAGAAAACTTCTAGTCCTCTTTACATACTTAACCTTGAAAGGTGCGACCTGGTGAAGTGTGACGAAAAAATATGTAGAAAATATAAAACTAGTCAGGTCTGGTAGGAAACATTTTTGTTTCCCATTTTTACACAAAATATAACTTATATATTAGAGTACCGTCCTATTTCCATGATGGTGGTGTTGGTTGGTAGTGGTGGTGTGTGTTGGTTAGCAGTGGTGGGGGTGTTGGTTGGTAGTGGTGGTGGTGTTGGTTGGTAGTTGTGTTGGTTGGTAGTGGTGGTTGGTGTTGGTTGGTAGTGGTGGTGTGGTTGGTAGTGGTGTTGGTGTTGGTTGGTGGGTTGTGTTGGTTGGTAGTGGTGGTGGTGTTGGTTGGTAGTGGTGGTGGTGTTGTTGGTTGGTAGTGGTGGGGTGTTTGGTTGGTAGTGGTGGTGGTGTTGGTTGGTAGTGGTGGTGGTGTTGGTTGGTTGGTAGTGGTGGTGGTGTTGGTTGGTAGTGGTGGTGGGTGTTTGGTTGGTAGTGGTGGTGGGTGTTGGTTGGTGATGGTGGTGGTGTTGGTTGGTAGTGGTGGTGGTGGTGGTGGTTGGTAGTGGTGGTGGTGTTGGTTGGTAGTGGTGGGGTGTTGGTTGTAGTGGTGGTGGTGTTGTTGGTTGGTAGTGGTGTTGGTTGGTAGTGGTGGTGGTGTTGGTTGGTGTAGTGGTGGGGGTGTTGGTTGTGGTATGGTGGTGGTGTTGGTTTATTGGTGGTGGTGTTGGTTGGTAGTGGTGGTGGTGTTGGTTGGTAGTGGTGGTGGTGTTGGTTGGTAGTGGTGGTGTTGGTTGGTAATGGTGGTGGTGTTGGTTGGTTGGTAGTGGTGGTGGTGTTGGTTGGTAGTGGTGGTGGTGTTGGTTGGTAGTGGTGGTGGTGTTGGTTGGTAATTGGTGGTGTGTTGGTTGGTAGTGGTGGTGGTGGTGGTTGTTAGTGGTGGTGGTGTTGGTTGGTAATTTGGTGTTGGTGTTGGTTGGTAGTGGTGGTGGTGTTGGTTGGTAGTGGTGGTGGTGTTGGTTGGTAGTGGTGGTGGTGTTGGTTGGTAGTGGTGGTGTGGGTGTTGGTTGGTAGTGGTGTTGGGTGTTGGTTGGTAGTGGTGGTGGTGTTGGTTGGTAGTGGTTGGTGGTGTTGGTTGGTGGTGGTGGTGTTGGTTGGTAGTGGTGGTGGTGTTGGTTGGTAGTGGTGGTGGTGTTGGTTGGTAGTGGTGGTGGTGTTGGTTGGTAGTGGTGGTGGTGTTGGTTGTAGTGTTGGTGTTGTTGGGTTGGTAGTGGTGGTGGTGTTGGTTGGTAGTGGTGGTGGTGTTGGTTGGTAGTGGTGTTGGTGTTGGTTGGTAGTGGTGGTGTGGTTGGTAGTGGTGTTGGTGTTGGTTGGTAGTGGTGGTGGTGTTGGTTGGTAATTGGTGGTGGTGTTGGTTGGTAGTGGTGGTGGTGTGGTTAGTAGTGGTGGTGGTGTTGGTTGGTATTGGTGGTGTTGGTTGGTAGTGGTGATGGTGTTGGTTGGTAGTGGTGATGGTGTTGGTTGGTGAGTGGTGGTGGTGTTGGTTGGTAGTGGTGGTGGTGTTGGTTGGTAGTGGTGGTGGTGTTTTGGTAGTGGTGTTGTTGGTGTTGGTTGTTGGTTGTTGGTTGTAGTGGTGGTGGTGTTGGTTGGTAGTTGTGTTGGTTGGTAGTGGGTGTTGGTTTGGTTTGGTTGTGTTGGTTGGTAGTGGTGGTGGTGTTGGTTGGTGGTTGTGTTGGTTGGTAGTGGTGGTGGTGTTGGTTGGTAGTGTGGTGGTGGTGTTGGTTGGTAGTTGTGTTGGTTGGTAGTGGTGGTGGTGTTGGTTGGTAGTGGTGGTGGTGTTGGTTGGTAGTGGTGGTGGTGTTGGTTGGTAGTGTGGTGTGTTGGTTGGTGGTGGTGATGGTTGGTAGTGTTGGGGTGGTGGGTGGTTGTGTTGGTTGGTAGTGGTGGTGGTGTTGGTTGGTAGTTGTGTTGGTTGGTAGTGGTGGTGGTGTTGGTTGGTAGTGGTGGTGGTTGGTTAGTGGTGTGTTGGTTGGTAGTGGTGGTGGTGTTGGTTGGTGGTTGGTTGTGTTGGTTGGTAGTGGTGGTGGTGTTGGTTGGTATTTGTGTTGGTTGGTAGTTGTGGTGGTGTTGGTTGGTAGTGTTGGTTGGTAGTGGTGGTGGTGTTGGTTGGTAGTGGTGGTGGTGTTGGTTGGTAGTTGTGTTGGTTGGTAGTGGTGGTGGTGGTGGTTTGGTAGTGTTGGTTGGTAGTGGTGGTGGTGTTGGTTGTGTATTTGTGTTGGTTGTAGTGGTGGTGGTGTTGGTTGGTAGTGGTGGTGGTGTTGGTTGGTGGTGGTGTTGGTTGGTAGTGGTGGGGTTGGTAGTGGTGGCGGTGTTGGTTGGTAGTTGTGTTGGTTTGTAGTGGTTGGTGGTGGTGGTTTGGTAGTGGTGGTGGTGTTGGTTGGTAGTGGTGGTGGTTTGGTTGGTAGTGGTGGGGGTTTGGTTGGTAGTGGTGGAGGTGTTGGTTGGTAGTGGTGGTGGTGTTGGTTGGTAGTGGTGGTGGTTTTGGTTGGTAGTTGGTGGGGTTGGTAGTGGTGGGGTGTTTGGTTGGTAGTTTTTGTGTTGGTTGGTAGTGGTGGTGGTGCTGGTTGGTAGTGTGTGGTGGTGTTGGTTGGTAGTGGTGGTGGTTTTGGTTGGTAGTGGTGGGGTTGGTAGTGGTGGTGGTGTTGGTTGGTAGTGGTGGTGGTGTTGGTTGGTAGTGGTGGTGGTGTTGGTTGGTAGTGGTGTTGGTTTGGTTTAGTGTGGGCTGTTGGTTGGTAGTGGTTGGTGGTGTTGGTTGGTGTGTGGTGTTGGTTGGAAGTGGTGGGATGTTGGTTGGTGGTGGTGTTGGTTTGGTGGTGGTGTTGGTTGGTAGTGGTGTTGGTTAGTAGTGTGTGGTGGTGTTGGTTAGTGGTTTGGTGTTGGTTGGTGAGTTGGTGGTGTTCGTTTGGTAGTGGTGGTGTGGTGTTGGTTGGGATGGATTGGTGGTGGTGTTGGTTGGTAGTGGTGGGGTGTTTGGTTGGTGGTGGTGGTGGTGTTGGTTGGTAGTGGTGGTGGTGTTGGTTTGGTTGGTAGTGGTGGTGTTGGTTGTTGGTTGGTAGTGGTAGTTGTTGGTAGTGGTGGTGGTGTTGGTTAGTGATGGTGGTGGTGTTGGTTGGTAGTGATGGTGTTGGTTGGTAGTGGTGGTGGTGTTGGTTGGTAGTGGTGGTGATGGTGGTTGGTATGATTAGTGGTGTTGGTTGGTAGTGGTGGTGTTGGTTGGTAGTGATTGGTGGTGTTGGTTGGTAGTTGTGTTGGTTGGTAGGGGTGGTGGTGTTGGTTTGGTAGTTGTGTTGGTTGGTAGTGGTGGTGGTGTTGGTTGGTAGTGGTGGGGGTTGTTGGTTGGTAGTGGTGGTGGTGTTGGTTGGTAGTGGTGGTGGTGTTGGTTGGTAGTGGTGGTGGTGTTGGTTGGTGGTGGTGTTGGTTGGTTGGGTGGTGTTGGTTGGTGGTGGTGTTGGTTGGTAGTGGTGGTGGTGTTGGTTGGTAATTGTGGTGGTGGTGGTTGGTAGTGGTGGTGGTGTTGGTTGGTAGTTGTGTTGGTTGGTGTGGTGTTGGGTGTTGGTTGGTAGTGGTGAGTGTTGGTTGGTAGTGGTGGTGGTGTTGGTTGTGTTGGTGGTGTTGGTGGTAGTTGTGTGTGTTGGGGTTTTGGTGTTGGTTGGTAGTGGTGGTGGTGTTGGTTGGTAGTTGTGTTGGTTGGTAGTGGTGGGGGGTTTGGTTGGTAGTGGTGGTGGTGTTGGTTGGTAGTGGTGGGGTGTTGGTTGGTAGTGGTGGTGGTGTTGGTTGGTAGTGGTGGTAGTGTTGGTTGGTGTTGGGGGTGTTGTGGTTGGTGGTGTTTGGTGGTGTTGGTTGGTAGTGGTGGGGGTGTTGGTTGGTAGTGGTGGTTGGTGTTGGTTGGTGGTATTGTTGGGGTTGGTTGGTAGTGTGGTGGGGGTGTTGGTTTGTGGTGGTGGTGTTGGTTGGTAGTGGTGGGGGTGTTGGTTGGTAGTGGTGGTGGTGTTGGTTGGTAGTGGTGGGGGTGTTGGTTGGTAGTGGTGGTGGTGTTGGTTGGTGATGGGGTGTTGGTTGGTAGTGGTGTGGTGTTGGTTGGGTAGTGGTGGTGGTGTTGGTTGGTAGTGGTGGTGGTTTTGGTTGGTAGTGGTGGGGTTGGTAGTGGTTGTTGGTTGGTAGTTGTGTTGGTTGGTAGTGGTGGTGATTGGTGGTTGGTAGTGGTGGTGGTGTTGGTTGGTAGTGGTGTTGGTTTTGGTTGGTAGTGGTGGGGGTGTTGGTTGGTGAATTGGTGGGTGTTGGTTGGTAGTGGTGTGGTGGTGTTGGTTGGTAGTGGTGGTGGTTTGGTTGGTAGGTGGTGGGGTTGGTAGTGGTGGTGGTGTTGGTTGTAGTTGTGTTGGTTGGTAGTGGTGGTGGTGTTGGTTGGTAGTGGTGTGGTGGTGTTGGTTGGTAGTGGTGGTGGTTTTGGTTGGTAGTGGTGGGGTTGGTAGTTGTGGTGGTGTTGGTTGGTAGTGGTGGTGGTGTTGGTTGGTAGTGTGGTGGTGGTGTTGGTTGTAGTAGTGGTGGTGTTGGTTGGTAGTGGTGGGGCTGTTGGTTGGTAGTGGTGGTGGTGTTGGTTGGTGTGTGGTGGTTGGTAGTGTGGTGGGGGTGTTGGTTGGTGGTGGTGTTGGTTGGTGGTGGTGTTGGTTGGTAGTGGTGTTGGTTGGTAGTGGTGGTGGTGTTGGTTGGTGGTGGTGGGGGTGTTGGTTTGGGTGAGTGGTGGTGGTGTTGGTTGGTGATTGTGGGGTGTTGTTGGTTGTGGTGGTGGTGTTGGTTGGTAGTGGTGGGGGTGTTGTTGTTTGGTTGGTAGTGGTGGTGGTGTTGGTTGGTAGTGGTGGTGGTGTTGGTTGGTTTAGTATGGTGGTGGTGTTGGTTGTGGTGGTTGTTGGTAGTGGTGGTGGTGTTGGTTTGGTAGTGGGTGGTGTTGGTTGGTAGTGGTGATGGTGTTGGTTGGTAGTGGTGGTGGTGTTGGTTGGTGGTGGGTGGTGGTGGTGGTTGGTAGTGGTGGTGGTGTTGGTTGGTAGTGGTGGTGGTGTTGGTTGGTAGTTTGTTGGTTTAGTGGTGGTGGGGTTGGTTGGTGGTGGGGTGGTGTTGGATTTTAGTGTTGGTTGGTGTTGGTTTGGTGGTGGGGCTGTTGGTTGGTAGTGGTGGGGTTGGTGGTGTTGGTTGATGTGGGGTGTTGGTGCTGGTGGTTGGTGGTGGTGTTGGTGTTGGTTGGTAGTGGTGGTGGTGTTGGTTGATGATGGTGAGTGTTGGTTGGTAGTGGTGGTGGTGTGGTTGGTAGTGGTGGAGTGGTGTTGGTTAGTAGTGGGTGGTGGTGTTGGTTGTGGTGGTGGTTGGTGGTAGTGGGTTTGTTTGAAATGGTGGGGTTGGTGATGGTGGGGTTTGTTTGGTTTAGTAGTGGTGGTGCTGGTTGGTGGTGGTGGTGTTTGGTTGGTGGTTTTTGGTTGGTGATGGTGGGATTGTGATGATTGGTGTTGGTTGGCCAGTGGTGGTGGTGTTGGTTTGGTGGTTTTGGTTGGGGTTGGTGTTGGTTGGTGGTGATTGGTGGTGTTGGTTGGTGGTGGTGAACTGTTGGTTGGTAGTGGTGGGGTGTTGGTTGGTTGGTGGTGGTGTTGGTTGGTAGTGGTGGGGGTGTTGGTTGGTGGTAATTGTTGGTTGGTGGTGTTGGTTGGTAGTGGTGTTGGTTAGTAATTGTGGTGTTTGGTTTTTTAGTGGTGGGGGTGTTGGTTGTGTTAATTGGTGGTGTTGGTTGGTGTTTGAGTGTTGGTTGGTAGTGGTGAGTGGTGTTGGTTGGTAGTGGTGATGGTGTTGTTGGTTGGTAGTGGTGGTGGTGTTGGTTGGTAGATGGGGCTGTTGGTTAGTAGTAATTAGGGGTGTTGGTTGGTGGTGGTGAGTGTTGGTTAGTGGTGGTGGGGGAAGTTGTTAGATTTGGTGGTGGTGTTGGTTGGTGGTAATTGTTGGTGGTAGTAAGGTGTTGGTTGGTAGTGGTGGTGGTGTTGGTTGGTAGTGGGTGGTGGTGTTGATTTGGTAGTGAATTGGGGTGTTTGGTTTAGTAGTGGTGGTGGGCGTTGGTTGGTAGTGGTGGTGCTGGTTGGTGGTTATGGTGGTGTTGGTTGGGTGGTGTTGGTGTTGGTTTAGTATTAGTTGGTGGTGTTGGTTGGTAGTGGTGGGGGTTATTTGGTTGGTGGTGGTGGGTGCTTTGGTTGGTAATTAGTGATTGGTTAGTTGTTGGTTGGTGGTTGGGGTGGTGTTGGTTGGTGGTGTTGGGGTGTTAGTTGATAGTGGTTTGTGGTATTGGTTGGTAGTGGTGGGGTGTTGGTTGGTAGTGGTGGTGGTGTTGGTTGGTGATGTGGTGGTGGTGTTGGTTTGGTAGTGGTGGTTGGATTTGGTGAAAGTGGTGGTGTTGGTTAGTGATGGTGGTGATGTTGGTTAAATGGTGGTGGTGTTTTGGTTTGTAGTAGTGTTGGTTGTAGTAGTGGTGGTGGGTGTTATTGGTTAATGATGGTGGTGGTGTTGGTTAGTAGTGGTGATGATGTTGGTTGGTAGTGGGTAGGGTGGTGTTGGTTGATGGTAGGTGGTGTTGGTTTGGTGAGTGGGTAGTCTTTGGTTTAGTGGCGTGTGGTGTTTTTGGTTTGTAGTAGTGTTGGTTGGTAATTGGTGGTGTTGGTTGGTAGTGGTCTGGTGGGTTATTTAGTTGGTGGTGGTATTGGATGGTAGTGGTCATGGTGTTGGTTATAGGTAATTAATTGGTAGTGTTGGTTGGCAGTGGTGGAGGTGGTTTGGTTGGCGGTAGTGGT
This sequence comes from Homarus americanus, assembly GCF_018991925.1. Taxonomy (NCBI): domain Eukaryota; kingdom Metazoa; phylum Arthropoda; class Malacostraca; order Decapoda; family Nephropidae; genus Homarus; species Homarus americanus. The sequence goes on from NW_024722227.1 coordinate 14,264,669, forward strand.
GGTGGTTTGGTTGGTTGTATGGTGGGGTTGGTAGTGGTGTTGGTGTTGGTTGGTAAAGTGGTGGAATTTGGTTGTTAGTGGTGGTAAGGGTGTTGGTTGGTGGTGGTGGTGTTGGTTGAAAGTAGTGGTGGTGTGGTGTTGGTTGGTGGTGGTACTGGTTGGTAGTGGTGGTGGTTGTGAGCAGTGGTGGTAGGTAATTGGGTTTTGTATTTGTGTTGGTTTAGTGGTGGTGGTGTTGGTTGGTAGTGTAGTGGTGGTGGTTGGTTGGTATTGGGTGGTTGTTGGTTGGTTATTTGGTTGGTAGTGGTGGAGGTGAGTTGTTGGTTTGGTGGTGGTGTTGGTTGGTGGTAGTGCTGGTTGGTGGTAGAAGGTGGTTGGTAGTGGTGTTATTTGGTTGGTAATTAGTGGTGGTGTTGGTTGGTGGTGGTGGTGTTGGTTGGTGGTGATGTTGGTTGGTAGTGGTGGTTGTCAGTAGTGGCGGTGAGGGTTTTCGGACAAGAGGATTTACCATTGTTACATGGGACCACCTCACAATAATAATAATAACGGCACCATTTTTAGTGTGTCGTGAGCTAAGGAAGATATACCTGAGCTTCATTAAGTTATGCTTGTCTAATCCACCATGGAAAAGAAAGACGAAGCTGCATGGTTTAACTGTATAGTGAGTGGTGAGTGTATACCATGTTATATAATTAAAAAAGAATACATTAAAAAAGTTGTGAGTTGTATGTAGTTAGGGAAGACGTAAGTGGGAAGAGACTGACGAAGGTGAATGATGATAAAGTTCGAATTAGAGAACATACAGGGTGGAGGTAAGACTGGCATGATATAGAATGAGATGTGGTGGAACTAAGTGAGTGATAATTGATGGTTGGACCGAACTCCATTGATATAATTACCACGGAATTACTGGCAAAAAAGTGAAGAGACAGGTCATCTGATATGAAGTGTAGGTGAAGATGAACTAACATATTAATACTCTATGAGGCGAATGGCTTTGTTATTTCTTATAATAAAAAAGGAGGTTTGTTATGCTCCACTTGATAGGTGAGAGTAGTATAACATAAAACGATTAATAAATGTCGTATAACTGTGAAAGTAAAGTACAGTATGGACGAGCCCGAAAAAGACCTATTTATATTTTTGCACACATTTCAAGTACTGGTAGACATGTGATTATGAAAGAGTTTATTGGTTTTAGAGCCGCCAGGATATTGAGTAGTAATTGTAAGTGGAGGCAGGAAATAATCTTGTTTGCGAAAGACATTGAGAGTTTGTTTCTTGCTGCCATTATATGTATCTAGGCTACCCCCTCCCTATTCCCCTCCCCCAATTTCACTACACAGAAATATGGACTTAAGATGGGTGTTGACTGTTGCTGTAATACTGAGAGTCTTTATTAAACATGAGCACTTGAACAATAAGATTTTGTGTAGGATTTTGTCATCAACAGTAGAATGTGTGCTGGTGTAGGCTGGAGGAAGATGAAGTCACGAACTATAGGCATAAACTAAAGGGCAAGATAAGGTTCAAGTTGAGAGATCATTAAGGCTTAGCTTCAGAGATCACCAAGGTTTAGCTTCAGATCACCAAGGTTTAGCTTCATAGATCACCAAGATTCAGGTTCAGAGATCATCAAGGTTCAGGTTCAGAGATCATCAAGGTTTAGGTTTAGAGATCATCAAGGTTCAGGTTCAGAGATCATCTAGGTTTAGGTTCAGAGATCATCAAGATTCAGGTTCAGAGATCATCAAGATTCAGGTTCAGAGATCATCAAGGTTTAGGTTTAGAGATCATCAAGGTTCAGGTTCAGTGGTCATCTAGGTTTAGGTTCAGAGATCATCAAGATTCAGGTTCAGAGATCATCAAGATTCAGGTTCAGAGATCATCAAGATTCAGGTTCAGAGATCATCAAGATTCAGGTTCAGAGATCATCAAGATTCAAGTTCAGAGAATATCAAGGTTCAGAGATCATCAAGATTCAGGTTCAGAGATCATCAAGATTCAGGTTCAGAGATCATCAAGGTTCGGGTTCAGAGATCATCAAGATTCAAGTTCAGAGAATATCAAGGTTCAGAGATCATCTAGGTTCAGGTTCAGAGATCATCAAGGTTCAGGTTCAGAGATCATCAAGGTTCAGTTTTAGAGATCATCAAGGTTCAGGTTCAGAGATCATCAAGGTTTAGGTTTAGAGATCATCAAGGTTCAGTTTCAGAGATCATCAAGGTTCAGTTTCAGAGATCATCAAGGTTCAGGTTCAGAGATCATCAAGGTTCAGTTTCAGAGATCATCAAGGTTAGGGCGTTAGGAAATCGAGCAACTTTAGTGACTGTATATGAGCTTTTATTTGTGGTCAGAGAGGAATCGGTGGTTTACGATGTGATTGATTAGTTTTGTTTTTGTGACATTCTCTGATTAGAGATGACTGATATGAGAGCTGTTGGTTGGTAAGTGGAGAAAGAACGCATCGTATATTTGAGGAATAAGATAGACATTGGCTAACTTTTAAGAAGAGTAAAATTAAATGGGAAGAATAAAGAAGTGTACACATGTTATTGAATAAGAGACTGAACACCATCAAATAGTGGAACTTTATTTGGAAAAAAACTGGAAAGAGAATAAATCACTAGACGGGTATAAAATTTTCATGGTGTCATAGGATGGAATAATCTAGTGTAGGTCATGCTATTTTTTTACCGTTATGCTGAGTTTGTCCGTGTGTATTGACTGACAAACTGACTTTTTTTCTGTATTTCAAAGTGATTGATTCTATTGCTCATTAAACGTGTAGCGTGTGGGAACTTGCACCCCAAACTCTCAGTCCGCATTTTTTTCTTCTTCAAAACTAGGCCCTCTGTACACCAGGTGATTAGTCCATCACTCGCCCCACCCAGCTTGTGCTTCAATGATTTGGCCATCAGCCAACCCCAACCCCGCAAAAAAATCGTAATATACTGATATATGTATCCTTCATATGTAGAGGTATTGTGTGTATATATATATATATATATATATATATATATATATATATATATATATATATATATATATATATATATATATAATCAACTTCCACTCATGACTCTGCCCGACTTCTGTTTTAAATACCAGACGTATCGATCCGTGGAACCAACAAATTTGTGTATAGTGCAATTCACTGCTAGACCAAGGAGAAGATATACCAGTACTAGAATGGTATTATCACATTAAAAATTAAACATTAAATCTTTAAACAACTAAGAGATTTGATAAATATAAAATGGGCCTTTTAAAGATAATTATAACTGTACTAGACTACAGTATGTGCCCTAGACTAGTTGCATCACTGTGTGTTTGGCAGAGCCTCACAGTAGCTTCATCCACTCTATATTCACACGGAGAGAATTTAAAGGATTTTTCAAACCACAAAATATTTTATTATATTTATTATACATATTGATCTCCTGAATGAATACAATCTAATCGGAACATGTACAAAATATGAAAGTCTAGTAATTTTGTCAGGAACCATTTAGAAAAATAGCTTCGGTAAATTATTTATCAAAACTATTTCCTACCTCTTACGTTCTGCCGGCACCGACACACCAAGGAAGTCGCACTATGTACTTCTCTTATCTATGACAAATGAAAATGTTTTCTAACAATATTTAAATAGAACATCTTGTACCTTACGACCTTCCTTTATTTCATATCTGATGTTGGTATATTTTTTGAGAAGGGTTAGTTGAAAAATTGTTAAAGTACAGTATTAAAATTCTAGAAGGTAAGGCTTCTTCTCCGGCCTTCCTCTCATCAATACACTTTCATCTGAGTCATATTTACCTTACATGATTTAAGAAAAATAAAAAAATATTTAATCAAACTACGATTACTTACAGTTAATATCTACTGTACTATTACATAACTATCATTATCAAAATTATTACAGTCAATTGCCTGATCAATTGTCCTATCACCTAACTGCAACACAAGGAAGAAAAGCACGAAGTTCCCAGCGCTTTCGGTAATTCACATCTTCAGGGTAGTACAGACTGAGAAATACAAATCAAGGTGTATTTATACAGAGGAAGGGTGAGACCAGGTCACAATGGTCAGGTATTACCTAATACCTGACCATGTGGTTGGTTATACTTACCACAGTGATTTACTTGCATATATATATATATATATATATATATATATATATATATATATATATATATATATATATATATATATATATATGTTTGTGTGTGTGTGTGTGTGTGTGTATATGTGTGTACATAATTTATTTACTATTATTAACCTCCAATCAAGTAAAGTCAGTGATATATTAAATAAACATGAGAAGGGAAGATTGACGTCAGGAAAGGACCGGGAAGTGCGAGTAAGACTTGAAGGTGAGGGTAAGACTTGAAGGTGAGGGAAGACTTGATGGTGAGGTAAGACTTGAAGGTGAGGTAAGACTTGAAGGTGAGGTAAGACTTGATGGTGAGGTAAGACTTGAAGGTGAGGGTAAGACTTGAAGGTGAGGTAAGACTTGATGGTGAGGGTAAGACTTGAAGGTGAGGTAAGACTTGAAGGTGAGGTAAGACTTGAAGGTGGAGGTAAGACTTGAAGGTGAGGTAAGACTTGATGGTGAGGTAAGACTTGAAGGTGAGGGTAAGACTTGAAGGTGAGGGTAAGACTTGATGGTGAGGGAGGACTTGAAGGTGGAGGTAAGACTTGAAGGTGAGGGTAAGACTTGAAGGTGAGGGTAGAGCTTGAAGGTGAGGGAACTTGAAGGTGGAGGTAGAGCTTGAAGGTGAGGTAAGACTTGAAGGTGGTAGACTTGAAGGTGAGTAAGACAAAGGTGAGGTAAGACTTGAAGGTGAGGGTAGACTTGAAGGTGAGGGTAGAGCTTGAAGGTGGGGTATGATGACTCGAAGGTGAGGGTAAGACTTGAAGGTGGGGTAAGACTTGAAGGTGAGGGTAAGACTTGAAGATGAGGTAAGACTTGAAGGTGAGGGTAAGACTTGGAAGGTGGGGGTAAGACTTGAAGGTGAGGGTAAGACTTGAAGGTGAGGGTAAGACTTGAAGGTGAGGGTAAGACTTGAAGGTGGGGGTAAGACTTGAAGGTGAGGGTAAGACTTGAAGGTGGGGGTAAGACTTGAAGGTGAGGGTAAAACTTGAAGGTGGGGGTATGACTTGAAGGTGAGGGTAAGACTTGAAGGTGAGGGTAAGACTTGAAGGTGAGGGTAGACTTGAAGGTGAGGGTAAGACTTGAAGGTGAAGGTAAAACTTTCCTTAGAGAGAGAGAGAGAGAGAGAGAGAGATAATATAAACAAAGGAACAGTGGGCGTGAGTGGATAACAGCTACAGGCCCACATAAAAAGCTATAGGAAGAACATTTAAAGAGTAAGTGAAGTTAAGTAAAATGTACTGTAAGAGAGGTGACTGACAAACAGTACTGACAAAATTATAATAATGGAGCCGAGTATGATTGTTGAGGAGGTATTTGAGAAAGACACATGCTGGCCAGAATGAGTATGGAGTGTCACAAGTGGTTGTGGTGGTTTGATAATGATGGCAGTGTTGGTTGTCGTAATGGTGACAGTGATGGTAGTTATGGTGGTGGTAAGGGTTATTGATATGGTAGTGTTGGTTGAAGTGGTTGTTGTGATGTGGTTGTGATGATGGTCGGTGGTGTTTAGTGGTAGTAATGATGTTAGTGTTAATCGTTGCTGGAGACGGTGGTGATGATGGTGGTAGTGGAAGTAAAATAAATGGGGATGATGGTGATGGTTACTGGGGGTTGTGGTAGTGGTGTGGTAATTGTGGTGATTATAAGGGCGGTAATGAGCGGGATGGTTGTCCGCCGCTCGTTTGCTTGTTCTTGGCCCCACTAGGGTGGGTAGACGGAGGTGAGAAGGTCGCTGCTGCTTAGTCACACATCAGACACTACCCAGCCGTCAACACAGCTGTACTTGCACCCCGCTGTTCGTTCAAACTCTGGTCATGTACTCATCTGAGGCTCCTGGGGCTCGTGGGCTGATTCCCCAGACCTTCACTATTTGGCTGTCAATCTCCAGACACCTGCTCCAGCTACTATTGCGGCTGCCATGTCATCGCTACTTCCTCCACGCCCTATCCACCGTCCGTGCCCTGGCGTCTCTCCTGTGTGGCAAGACATCGCCCACCAACGCCGGCGCCAAGTGAGGAAGCTGCCCTGGACCTTCCCCCTGAGAGCAGACCACAGCGTCAACGGAACATTCCACCGGGCTGCAGCCGTAGGATATATCTGTACTTTGTTTGACCTTCGTAATTGTTGACTCCTTTAATTGTTTGACTCCCTTAATTGTTTGACTCAATTAATTGTTTGACTCCCATAATTGCTTATTTGATATTTGTGTAAGTGGTGTCAATTATTGTGATTGTGTTCTTAGTAGAGAGATGTCAATCTCTAACGGTTGTTTGTTACCCCCTGGATGCCCATGGTTCTTGACTTTCCTTTTATAAGATCCTGTTTAGGCTGGCAAGGTATTTATATCCCAAAGTCCAAGCCTTTACAGTGATTGGTGTGGCTGTTTTGATGTACTTAATGGTGGTGGTGATGTTTATGATAGTGGTTGCAATGGTGGTTGGTGTGGTTGCGGTGATTATGGCAAATGAACATTGGTGATTTGAGGTGGTTAAGATGATAATGTAACGCGGTGGTCATGATAAGTATGGTAGTGATGTATTAGTGATGATAGTGGTGGTGGTGGTGATGATGATGATGTGTAGTGGTGGTGATGGTGTGTAGTGGTGATGGTGTGCAGTGGTGGTGTGTAGTGGTGGTGGTGATGATGATGATGTGTAGTGGTGGTGATGGTGTGTTGTGGTGATGGTGTACAGTGGTGGTGATGGTGGTGTGTAGCGGTAGTGGTGATGGTATGTAGTGGTGCTGTTGGTGGTGGTGTATAGTGGTGGTGGTGGTTGTGATGGGCTGTGTGGCTTCACCCTGCTCATCACCGTTGCAGCATCTGTTGAAACAGAACTCGGTGATAACAGTAAAAAATATATATCCCGGTGTATAAATGAGTATCAACATTAAACATACGTACATACAAGTATATGAACATACACAAATATAGAGAGGAAGGTACACGTACGAAACACCAGTCACCGAAGATAATCCGGTAATATAAAAAGACGTTAAGGAAGTAACACAGCCACTCACCACGACACAGCGTCACCGACAGTCCTGACACAGTAGAGGCAACAGCAGCAGGCACCAACACAGCACCTGCACGTCGCTGTGAACGGTAATGGAACCTGCAGTGTGGACGGCAGCAGATTCCTCGCCTGAAGGGAAGGAAATTTAAAAATTCCTTTGCAAACTTTATGATAAGGAGCGATATTACCGATGTTCGTCAGGTGTTATCAGGAAAGGAAACTCTGGGGTGTTGACAAGCTGCAGTGCTCTTTTTATCAAGCACAAGAACATTTTTTAAAAAATTAAAGATTAAATCAAGATTTGGTAATACATGCAGCATGACTAACTACTATTAACACACCATCTAGAAATTATAACTTACGCCCCACTCCTCCCATAGGTTCAATGTTGAAAATGTAGTGTTGGACGTTTATGTTGTGGTGCTCGATTATAAACGGGCATCAAGATTAACTCTGAGCTAATTTATGTTCACCAACTCTACTTCTGAGTCGGTTTTATGTTCACCAAGTCTACTTCCGAGTTAATTTATGTTCACCAAGACTACCTCTGAGTTACAGACACCAGATACCAACATTATCACAATTTGTATCAGCGTTTATAGTTATAGAGATATCATTTAACATTTAACACACACACACACACACACACTATTAACTTCCCAATAATCACGTGCCCTTTCCTTCACTACTATCTGGTGCACTAACGCTTGTAATTGAATATCATGATGGATTCTTAACCACATTCAGCAAGTCAAAAATTATTCCACTTTTACCTGCTAGTGAGACGTGAACAACCATTATTCCTGCTTACGGCGGTTCATCGCGTTCTGAAGAGCTAAACAATAAGTACTTTACCCTCATTGACGAGTTAACACTTCGATTAGATTGCGCCAAAGTGTATTAGACCTCGCATTTAGTTTGAATAAATGGACAGCAGTACGAACATTTTCTATGAACCAATCAGCTATTTGTAGCTTACTGGCCAGGTAAGCGTAGAAATACTATAGATGTATCAAGACTCGCCAAGTGCCATGTGACACACCATTTGACACTTTTACCAGGACTCAACAGGATCATCATAGATCATCGGGATCACCAGAACTCACCAGGCAGACCAAAACATTCCAGATGCACAAGAACTCGTTAGGTCTACCAGGACTTCCAAGGTGCACCAAGACTCACCAGGACAGAAATTAGGTCACCAGGATTCACCATTTACCACGTCACGTGCACCAAGACGGAAGCTGGGTCACTAAGACTCACCATTGACCACGCGCACGAGGACGGAAGTTAGGTCAACAGGACTCACCATTGACCACGTGAACCAGTACGGAAGCTAATGTCACCAGGAATCACCATTAACCACGTGCACCAGGACAGAAGCTGAGTCAGCAGGACTCACCATTGACCACGTGCACCATGACGGAAGCTAATGTCACCAGGAATCACCATTAACCACGTGCACCACGACAGAAGCTGGGTCAGCAGGACTCACCATTGACCACGTGCACCAGGGTGGAAGCTAGGTCACCAGGAATCACCACTGACCACGTGCTTCAGGACGGAAGCTGGGTCACCAGGACTCACCATTGATCACGTGCACCAGGACGGAAGTTACGTCACCAAGACTTACCATTAACCACGTGAACCAGGACGGAAGCTGGGTCACCAGGAATCACCACTGACCACGTGCACCAGGACAGAAGCTGGGTCAGCAGGACTCACCATTGACCACCAGGATGGAGGCTGGGTCACCAGGAATCACCATTAACCACGTGCTTCAGGACGGAAGCTGGGTCACCAAGACTCACCATTGACCACGTGTGCACCAGGACGGAAGCTGGGTCACTAGGACTCACCATTAATCACGTGCTTCAGGACGGAAGCTGGGTCACCAGGACTCACCATTAATCACGTGCACCAGGACGGAAGCTGGGTCACCAGGACTCACCATTGATCACGTGCACCAGGATGGAAGCTGGGTCACCAGGAATCACCACTGACCACGTGCTTCAGGACGGAAGCTGGGTCACCATGATTCACCATTGATCACGTGCACCAGGACGGAAGCTGGGTCACCAAGACTCACCATTGATCACGTGCACCAGGATGGAAGCTGGGTCACCAGGAATCACCACTGACCACGTGCTTCAGGACGGAAGCTGGGTCACCATGATTCACCATTGATCACGTGCACCAGGATGGAAGTTAGGTCACCAAGACTCACCATTGACCACGTGCACCAGGACGTAAGCTGGGTCAGCAAACTGCGGGACACAAGTGTAGTTACCGAGGTCGTCCTTCCCTGCCCGAGTGAGGAAGAGTTTAGACGTGGTCCTGGCGGGAGTCTTCTCTATCTCTACACTTACGCCGCCCCTGTGAGAGAGAGACGGTGAGAGACAGTGAGAGATAGTGAGACAGGTGGTCCTGGCGGGAGTCTTCTCTATATCTACACTCACGCCGCCCCTGTGAGAGAGAGACGGTGAGAGACAGTGAGAGATAGTGAGACAGGTGGTCCTGGCGGAGTCTTCTATATCTACACTCACGCCGCCCCTGTGAAAGAGAGAGACAGTGAGAGATAGTGAGACATGTGGTCCTGGCGGGAGTCTTCTATATCTACACTCACGCCGCCCCTGTGAGAAAGAGACAGTGAGAGATAGTGAGACAGGTGGTCCTGGCGGGAGTCTTCTCTATCTCTACACTCACGCCGCCCCTGTGAGAGAGAGACGGTGAGAGACAGTGAGAGATAGTGAGACAGGTGGTCCTGGCGGGAGTCTTCTCTATCTCTACACTCACGCCGCCCCTGTGAGAGAGAGACAGTGAGAGACAGTGAGACAGGTGGTCCTGGCGGGAGTCTTCTCTATATCTACACTCACGCCGCCCCTGTGAAAGAGAGACAGTGAGAGTATGTATGCGAGACAATCTTGGTCAGATATCTATCAAGGATAACTCATACATGGGAAACACATACCTAGGAGACACACACACCTGGGACATACACACCTGAGACATACACACACACACTCACCTGGGTCACACACACCTGGGACACACACACCTGGGACATACACACCTGAGACATACACACATCTGGGACACACACACACACACACCCGGGACACACACACATACCTGGGAGACACACACCTGGGAGAGTCATAGTCAAGACGTTGAGAGTCGCGGAACCAGTTGACGGCGCCGACGTTGTCCGAGTGTGAGTTGACGAGGCAGGTGAGGCGGATGGTGGAGCCCTTCTGGATGTACACCTCCCCCGGGCCCTCGATCTTGGCCTGCTGGACTAAAGCACAACACAATGTTACTGCCTCTTTATGTTTAAAATTGTAACTGTAGCTAGCGAACAGAAACAAAAACATAGACACTGTACTTTGTATACAGTAAACGTACGAGGGTCATTCAATAAGTAACGAGACTTTTTTATGTAGGCGGCAAAGGGGTGAGGCAAGCGCGGTGATCATGTTACATGTTTAGATATGTATAAGCTACATCTTCCTCTATTTCTGTTTTAATCATTTCATTATATTAGTCTCAAGTAAGTGTTGCATTAACGATGAGTGCTCCGCTTAAACTTTGTATTTTGGAATAACAAGGATCCATTATTCGTTTTCTAAATTCAGAGGGGATAAAAAACAAGCAAATTTCATCGCAGAATCTCACTTCACTGCGGAAGCAATTGCATCAGTCAGGCAAACATTTACAAGTGAGTTGAACAATTCAAGAATGGTCGAACAAACATTGTAGACGAAAATTAAGCGGATTTTTTTTTTGGGGGGGGGGGCGAACCGACGCACCCCGCTTACAGTCCAGATCTCGCACCATTTTTCGAATAATGAGGAGGAAGAAAAAATCCGAAATTGGTTACGGAGTCAGCCGAAATAATTTTTCGCTACAGGAATAAGAAAAATAAGTAAATGGTCATTAATAATAAATTATTAATTCTTCAGTTATTTTCATTTGTCTCGTTTTTAATGATTTTTGGGTTATGTATTGATCATTTTTTTTAACATACATAGTGGGGTGAGGAAGTCATTTTGTTGAGTAGAATTTTTTTTTTCGTTACATAAGAGCTGTCGCGGTGCTGTGTTCTTACGTCTGGTAGGTGTTTACGGTGAGGGAAATGTTATCATACTTCACAGCTCCTACTGACAATTGAATTACAAGGTAATATTGAGGAAGCATTATCCCAGTCAATGCAATGCTTATTATCTCTCATATGAATGAACAGAGCATTGGATTCCTGTGACTTGATCTCGCTCTCCTCTGCTGTATATATTAGCCTTGTCAAGTATTACTCCTTCCCACACACACTCTCTTCCCACTCACCATGACCGGTTACGAAGACTCCAAGGTGTCTCAGATACGCCCAGTTATGCAGACCTACGCCAAAAAATTAAACCTCCTAGTCCTCAAGAAGTTCTTTGAAACTGAAGGGATCGTGGTGATTACCAAGGTAGAACGACTGAAGCTGCATGGAGACATCAAGATCACCTTCGCCGAATATGGTCAGCCCTGACAACTCGCAGAGCTCTCTGACATCAACGGCATCCAAGTACATACAAGAGCCTACATGTGGGACAACTTGAAGCTGGGAGTAATCTCCCACGCCGAAATTGCCCACATGGACGCAAAAGAGCTGGGCCAACTACCTGAGGGACAACTCAGCTGTGTCAAGAAGCTGTCCGACACCACTGCCATCGTCGGACACCACGAAACCCTACCCAAAGAGGCTCTTCAGGCATGGGTAACTATGCCAGTTAAGCCCTACTGCAGACCCAAACGCTGCTACAAATGCCAGCACTACGGTCACACTGTCAACAAGTGTGAGGCGCAGGAGGACATATGCTCCCTGTGCGGTACCCCCGGACACCGCTACACCGCCTGCCGCAATCTCAGTGGGGCTGTGTAGCCAAGTGGGGTTCCTCAGGGGTCCGTACTGGGCCCACTCTTGTTCATAATCTACATAAACGATCTAGATACTGGGAACAGCATTGACATAGCAAGTTTGCGGATGACACCAAAATAGGGCAGAAGATTAATTCAGGGCAGGATGCGAATTCACTACAGGAGGATTTAAATAAACTGCAGGAGTGGTCAGAAAAATTGCAAATGATATTCAACACCAGCAAGTGCAGCGTACTTAATATTGGAAGAACAAATACTGTCAATGTATACAACCTTGACAACATCAACCTAGAGAAGTCGATTTGTGAAAGAGATTTAGGGGTAATGGCTAGTGCGACTTGTGAACAGGGCTGTGCCCTTCTGAGGGTCGAGCTAGAGAGGGCCAGGGAAGATATTTTGAAATTAAAAGAAGATATAGCGAGGATGAAGGGTGAAACGAGACAAAGAAAGCAGGTGAATGACGAATGGAAGGTTGTAAGGAGAGGGACGACCAAACAGGTGGTGAGAAAAGACACCAAGGAAACGACAACAACAGCTAAGTGTACCAACTCTTTCAGTCCTTTGATAGACGAATTGGACGTTAGTATAGTCATGGACAAGGCTGACAAGGAAGGTAAGAAAATCTTGATTGTCGGCGACTCGCAGGTACGGTACATGGACAGAGCTTTTTGCGGTAAAGATAAAAATAGAATGAGGGTGTATTTGCCAGGAGCTGGGATGGGGGATATAGTTGACAGGATGGACAATATCTTGTCTGGTAATGGGAACAAACCCATTATCTGCCTCAGTGCAGGAGGCAATGATATTGGCCGGTGTAGGAGTGAGGAGCTTCTTGATAAGTTGAAGACAGCTATAGAACGTGTTAGGTCTAGGGGAGGGATCCCTATCATATGTGGTGTCCTGCCTAGAAGGAGAGTTGGCAATGAATGGTTGTCAAGGGCAGTTGGTGTCAACAGCCGTCCTGACAGATATTGCAAGTCAATATCTGTCCCATTCATTGACAACGGCAGAAGGGACCTATATGCTAGGGATGGGGTGCATCTGTCTAGGGATGGAGTGGCTACCCTGGCTGGGACTCTTGAAAGGGCAGTCCAAAAGATGTCGAAGTCTTTAAACTGCTAGGGGAACATGTGAGCATGGGGGTGGAGGAGATTGCAGTGGGAACGGGTAAACAAAGTGAAAGGTTACAGGGACATAGTGTTAGGAATGACGACAAAACTAAATTAGACAGCGAGTTAAAACCTAAACGCGGCAAAGGGATGACTCATAACCCGTCTAATTTAAATGTCTACTACGCGAACAGTAGAAGTATGAGAAACAAAATGGATGATATTAGGGCCTTGGTATGTACCGAGAAAATCGATATAATAGCATTCACTGAAACATGGATCAACCTAGACTCACGGGAGTTACCTGTCGAATACCAAATTGCAGGTTACAAATTATTCCATACCGATAGGCAGATTAGGAAAGGAGGCGGAGTAGCAATCTATGTCAGGGATAATCTGAAGTGTGAAATAAATAAGGAAATAAAAACTGACTGGAATACAGAAACAATTTGGATAGAATTAATCGACGGTAGGGAAAAATTAATCACAGGAGTAATATATAGACCTCCCAATCTTGATGGAGTTAATGAGCAACTTATTTGGGATGAAATACTCAGGGCTTCCATACACAGCAAAGTCTGTATAGTAGGCGATTTTAACTTTAGCCAAATAGATTGGATTGACCTTACGGGTAACTCAGAATCAGAGGATTTTCTTGAAACAATCCAGGGCTGTTTTCTAGGTCAACATATAACCGAACCCACCCGGGGTAATAATATACTCGATTTAGTTCTGTTGAACAGAGGAAACCTCATTAGTCATGTCGAGGTAGGGAACGAACGTGCAAACAGCGATCATAAAGAAATTAGATTCCAGTTAAATTTTCAGGGCAGCCGTAAGGAAAATTCCACAAAAGCCCCAGATTTCAGAAGGGCAAACTTTGATAGTTTGAAGAGGCACTTGAGAGAAGGGGTATCACACTTGGGGGTGAACTACTTGGACCTGAAGATTGAAACCGACCTGAAAACGAGATCTGAGGTTGCCGAGTTCCACGACAAATTAAATAATCAGTTATTTAATACACAAAGGCAGAACATACCATACAAAAAACTCAGATCAAACAAGAATGACCCTAAATGAATAATTAATTATTTAAAGAACATTATTGGTCAAAGGAAGGCTACAGGTAGGAGGATAAATCGTGGCGAAATTTACCTCCGGGATTATTATAAGGTATTGGCCGGTAGGGTTAAGACCGAGATAAGGAAAGCAAAGAGGAATAATGAGCTGAGGATAGCAAGGGAGGCGAAGACAAACCCCAAGGGATTCTATCAAATGTATCAAACTAAAACACAAGAAAAGATTAGGCCAATACAGTCAGATAGCGGCGAGCTAACTGATAACGACGGAGAAATGAGCAATAATCTGAATAAGTATTTTTCAACAGTTTTCACCACCGAAAATTTAAACATGATACCCTAGGTACCCACTCTATTCAGAGATCGTGAAGAAACAAATTAAGCGAGATAGTAGTGACTAGTAACGATGTTAGTAAGCAAATAGACAAACTAAAGCCTAATACGTCGCCTGGTCCCGATGAGATATTTGCCAGAGTATTAAAGGAATGTAAGGAAGAGCTTAGTATGCCCTTAGCAAAGTTGTTTAACATGTCCTTAAAAACAGGTCCTGGAGGATAGCGAATGTTATACCGATTTTCAAGAAGGGGGATAGATCACTATCCTCCAACTACCGTCCAATCAGTCTAACATCAATTGTAGGCAAATTACTGGAATCAATCATTTCAAACTGTATTCGAAACCATCTGGAGAAGCACAAATTGATCAATGATTCCCAGCATGGCTTCACAAGCAGGCGTTCATGTCTAACTTATCTATTAACATTCTTTTCATCAGTTTTTGAATCGGTGGACGAGGGGCACAATTATGATGTGGTATATCTTGACTTTAGCAAAGCCTTCGACAGAGTCCCCCACGAAAGACTAATAAGAAAGGTAGAAGCACATGGCATTAAAGGTAATATTCTAAAATGGATTAGGGCATGGTTACAGGACAGGAAACAGCGAGTGAGCATTAACGGCACAAAATCCCATTGGAGCAACGTCACTAGTGGAGTTCCCCAAGGTTCAGTACTTGGACTATTATTATTTATTATATACATAAACGACATAGATATCGGCACAGACAGCAACATAAGTAAATTTGCTGATGACACTAAAATAGGACGTGTAATTAAATCTGACGAGGACTCCACAAAACTACAGGAAGATCTAAACAAATTTTTCGACTGGTCTGAAAAATGGCAGATGAAATTCATTGTGGACAAATGTAAAGAACTCAGTATAGGAGACGGAAACAGGGAAACCAGTTACCAGATGAACAACGATGCCATTGAGAAATCCGACTGCGAGAGAGATTAGGAGTAATGATAAGTAGGAACCTTAAACCAAGTAAACAATGTGTTTTTGCTCGTAACAAGGCTAATAAAGTACTTGGGTTCATACAAAGGAGTGTTAGTTACAAGACTAGCGAGGTCATCCTAAAACTGTATCTTGCTCTTGTGAGACCACACCTGGACTACGCAGTTCAGTTCTGGTCACCGTATTACAGAATGGATATAGAATCCTTGGAAAGAATCCAGAGGAGAATGACAAGACTAATCCCGGGCATTAGGAACCTTGAGTACAGAGACAGGTTAAAGCGTTTTAATCCGCACTCCCTCGAGAGACGTAGTGCTAGGGGCGACATGATAGAGGTGTATAAATGGAAGTCAGGGCTAAACAAAGGGATCAATACAAAGATACTCAAACTATCCAACCAGGAGCGAACTCGTAACAATGGTTTTAAATTAAACAAAATTAGATTTAGGAGTGAAATTGGTAAACACTGGTTTGGAAACGGAGTAGTGGATGAATGGAACAAGTTACCAAATATCACCATAAACTCGAATACGTTGGATAGCTTCAAACATAGGTTGGATGCTTATATGAGCAATAGGGGTTGGGTGTAAACGGGGTGCCTAGTATGGGCTAATAGGCCCGCTGCAGTTTCCTCCATTCTTATGTTCTTATGTTTTTACTTGCAGCCCGGACCTACGGCCTAGAAAACAGTGCGTTAATGTTCGAAATAAGGCAAACAGTATTAGGTTTTATATCTAGAAGTGTAAGTAATAAGAGTGAGGAGGTCATATTGCAACTATTTCTTGCGCTAGTCAGGCCGCACTTCGATTATGCTGTTCAGTTCTGGTGCCCTTATTATAGAATGGATATCAATTCACTAGAGTCGGTGCAGCGAAGAATGACGAAAATGATTCCGGGACTTAGAAACCTTCCATATCAAGATAGATTAAAGAAACTAAACTTGCATTCCCAAGAAAGACGAAGAGTGCGGGGAGATATGATGGACGTATTTAAGTGGGTGAAAGGAATCAATAAAGGAGACAAGATAAAGTTCTTATAATATCCGAGCAGGATGGGACTCGTAGCAACGGATTTAAGTTGGATAAGTTTAGGTTTAGGAGGGAGATAGGAAGTATCTGGTTCACAAATAGGGTGGTGGACGTGTGGAACAAGCTTAGCAACTTTGTATTAAGTGCTGGAACGCTGGAAAGTTTTAAATGGAGGCTAGATAGATTCATGGATGATAGAGAGTGGTAGTAACTCTCGACAGGAGCTGCCATGCACAGGCCAACCGGCCTATTGCAGACTCCTTATTTTCTTATGTTCTTATGTTCTTATGTACTCCTTAATCTGTACTCACCCCTGAAGATGTGAATTGAAAGCGTTTGGGAACTTCGTGTTTTCTTGTTTCCTTGTGGTTATCAGCATATATATATATACATATATATATATATATATATATATATATATATATATATATATATATATATATATATATATATATATATATATATATATATATATATATAATTTTAACTTGATACCAATAATAATAAATTCTTATACCCAGAATGGTGATGACAATAGCAAGTACTGTACAAAGTCTCATCAAAAAACAATTTGTTCTCTAAAAGCTGAACCTATACTATATTCATATAGGAACTGTCAAATATCAATACATGCAGTTAGCCTGGTCATGACGCTGGTCCAGTATTTATATACGAGTATACACAATATTTAATTTTTTCCTTTGTTTATTCATTCGTCTCCATAAAATAGTATTAATTCTTTTTGTTATTATTACTCTCAATTATTATCATAATTTTTATTATTATCATCATCTTCATTTTCAATTATTATTACAGACACTAAAAGAGTTTTTATCATTACTGCATTGTATTTATGATAATGTTTATTTTCTATTCTGATTATTGCTAATATTAAAATTATTATCCTCGTTAGTATTAGACTTGCATTGTTGGTTTTATTATTATTATCATTATTAATATTGTTTTTATTATTAACAAAAAAACAATCCAAAATAATTAAAAACTCCCCATTCCACCCCCGAACCTTACCTTCCACAGCTAGGAGAACGGGCAGGGCCACCTTACCTGCGACAGCTAGGAGGACGGGCAGGGCCACGTTATCTGCGACAGCTAGGAGGACGGGCAAGGACACCTTACCTGCGACAGCTAGGAGGACGGGCAGGGCCACCTTACCTGCGACAGCTAGGAGGACGGGCAGGGCCACCTTACCTTCCACAGCTAGGAGGACGGGCAGGGCCACCTTACCTGCGACAGCTAGGGACGGGCAGGGCCACCTACCTGCGACAGCTAGGGACGGGCAGGGCCACCTTACCTCCACAGCTAGGAGGACGGGCAGGGCCACCTTACCTGCGACAGCTAGGAGGACGGGCAAGGCCACCTTACCTGCGACAGCTAGGAGGACGGGCAGGGCCACCTTACCTGCGACAGCCAGAGGACGGGCAGGGCCACCTTACCTGCGACAGCCAGGAGGACGGGCAGGGCCACCTTACTCGAGACAGCTAGGAGGACGGGCAGAGGGCCACCATACCATTCACAGCTAGGAGGACAGGCAGGGCCACCTTACCTTCCACAGTGAGGAAGGGCAGGCCACCCACCTTCACAGCTACGGGGACGGACGGGCCACCTTACCTTCCACAGCTAGGGGGGCGGGCAGGGCCACCTACCTTACCTGCGACAGCTAGGAGGACGGGGCCACCATACCATTCACAGCTAGGGGGACGGACAGGGCCACGTTACCTTACCTGGGGACAGCTAGGAAGACGGCAGGGCCACCTTCCTTCCACAGCTAGGGTCGGACAGGGCCACGTTACCTTCCACAGCTAAGAGGACGGGTAGGGCCACCTTACCTTCCACAGCTAGGAGGACGGGCAGGGAAATCTGGGCTGGAGACCTGACCTGACTCTGATACTCCGGCGTCCCTGAAGGTGATGGGGCTGATCTCCAGGTACCAGTGATGACTGTCCCGCGGATGATACACCTGAGGCGGAGACAAGGCCAGGAGAGGAGGGAGGGAGGAGATGGTGGTGAGGGAGGGAGGAGATGATGGAGAGGGGGTGGGAGATGGTAGAGAGGGCGGAGGAGGTGGTGGTGAGGGAGCAGATAGGGTGGGAGGGGAAGGAGGAGGGTGGGTGAGGGAGCAGATAGGAGGTGAGGAGGGAGGAGAGGGAGGTGAGGGAGCAGATAGTGGTGAGGGAGGTAGGGAGATGATGGTGAGGAGGGAGGAAATGATGGTGAGGAGGGAGGGAGATGGTGGGAGAGGGGTAGGGAGATGGTGGGAGAGGGGAGAGGGGAGGTGGGTGGGAGAGCAGATAGTGGGAGGGAGGGAGGAGAGGTGGGAGAGCAGGGATAGGTGAGGGGAGGGAGGATAGGATGGTGAGGGAGGGAGGAGATGGTTGAGAGGAGGGAGGAGATGGTGGTGGGTGGGTAGAGATAGTGGTGAGGAGGGAGGAGAGGGGTGGTGGAGGAAGCAGAGAGAGAGGGGAGGAGGAGATGGTGAGGAGGGAGGGGAGATGGTGGGGAGGGGAGGAGGTGAGATGGTGAGGGAAGGAGGAGATAGTAGAAGGGAGGGAGGAGATGGTGGAGAGTAGGGGAGATGATGGGAGGGGGGGGAGAGAAGGTGAGGGAGCAGATAGTGGTGAGGGGAAGGAGGAGAGAGGGTGAGGAGATGGTGGTGAGGGGAGGGAGGAGATACAGGAGGGGAGAGAGGAGGGAGGGAAGGAGGGAGGGAGATGGTGGTGGCGATAGCAGGAGGAGGGAGGGAGAGGTGAGGGGTGGGAGGAGACAGAGGGGGAGGGGAGGGGAGGAGGAGATGGTGGTGGGAGGGGAGGGAGGGGAGGAGATGGTGGTGGGGAGGGGAGGGAGGGGAGGGAGGATGGTGGTGGGAGGGGAGGAGGGGAGATGGTGGGGTGGGAGGGAGGAGAGATGGGTGGGAGGGAGAGGAGATGGTGGTGGGAGGAGGGAGGAGATGGTGGTGGGAGGAGGAGGAGATGGTGGGGAGGGAGGAGGGAGGAGATGGTGAGAGGAGAGGGAGGAGATGGGTGAGGGAGGATGATGGGTAGGAGGAGAGATGGGGAGGAGGAGATGGTGGGTAGGGAGTGGAGGATGGGAGAGAAGGGAGGGAGGAGATGGAAGAGGGAGGGAGATGGTGGTGGGGAGGGAGGAGATGGTGGGAGAGGGAGCAGATAGTGGTGAGGGGGAGGGAGGAGATGGTGGTGGGAGGGGAGGAGATGGGGAGGGGAGGGGAGGAGAGGATGGTGGGAGGGGAGGAGGAGAGAGGGGGGGAGGGAGGAGATGGTGGTGAGGGGAGGGGAGGGGAGGAGATGGTGAGGGAGGGAAGCAGGGAGGAGGAGATGGTGGTGAGGAGGGAGGGAGGAGATGATGGGAGGAGGTGGGAGGCTGGGAGGGGATGGGTGGGGAGGGGAGGGAGAGACAGGAGGGGAGGAGGAGATGGTAGGAGGGAGGAGGAGGAGGATGTAAGAGAGGAGGAGATGCAGGAGGGAGGGGAGGGAGGAGGAGATGGTTGGAGGGGAGGGAGGAGATGGTGGTGAGGAGGAGGGAGGAGATGGTGGTGGACGAGGAGGGGAGGGAGAGGATGGTGAAGGAGGGAGGGAGGAGATGTGGGTGGGGAGGAAGGAGGGGAGATGTGGGGGGAGGGAGGGGAGGAGACAGGAGGGAGGGGAGGGAGGAGGTGAAGGAAGGGATAGTGGGGAGGAGGGGAGGGGAGATGGTGGGGAGAGGGGAGATGGGTGAGGGGAGGGAGAAGATGGACAGGGGAGGGAGAGGTGAGGAGAGGAGGGAGGAGATAGGATGGGAGGGGAGGGAGGAGATGGTGGTGGGAGGGGAGGAGGGAGGAGAAGGGGAGAAGGGAGGAGATGGGAGGGGAGGAGGAGATGGGAGGAGGGATGAGATGGGGGAGGGGAGGAGGAGAGGTGGGAGGGGGGGTGGGAGGAGATGGTGGTGGAAGGAGGAGAGATGGTAGAGGAGAGTGAGGTGAGGGAGGGAGGAGATGGTGAAGGAGGGAAGAGATGGTAGAGGGAGGAGATTGTGGGAGGGAGAGGAGAGGTGGTGGGGGGAGGAGATGTGGTGAAGGGAGAGAGGAGATGTGTGAGGGAGGAGATAGCAGGGATGGAAGAGATGGTAGAGAGGAGATGGTGGAGGCAGGGAGGAGATGGTAGGTGAGGGAGGGAAGGATGGTGGTGAGGAGGAGATTGTGGGTGGGAGGAGGAGGAGATGGGGGGAGAGGAGATGGTGAGGTGAGGAGATGGTGGTGAGGGGAGGGAAGGATGGTGGTGGGAGGGGAGGAGATTGTGAGGAGGAGGAGATGGTGGGGGGGAGAGGAGATGGTGGAGGAGGAGATAGTGGGAGGGAGGAGGAGATGGTGGGTGGGAGGAGGAGGAGATGGGGGTGGAGGGAGGGAGGAGATGGTGGAGGGAGGGAGGAGATGGTAGGGAGGGAGGAGGATGGTGGTGGAGGAGGGAGATGGTGGTGAGGGGAGCGGATAGGGAGGCAGGGAGAGGGATGGGTGGGGAGGGGAGGAGGAGATGTGGGTGAGGGGAGGGAGGAGATGGTGGGTGAGGGGAGGGAGGGGAGATGGTGGTGGGAGGGGAGGGAGGGGAGGGGAGGAGATGGTCAGAGGGGAGGGGAGGGGAGGAGATGGTGGTGGAGGAGGGATGGGAGAGAGGTGTGGGAGGGGAGGGAGGAGATAGGGTGAGGGGAGGGAGATGATGGTGTGGGAGAGGAGGATGGTGAGGGGAGGGGAGGGAGGAGGAGGAGGTTGGGGAGGGAGGGGAGATGGTGGTGGGGAGGGAGGAGGAGATGGTGGTGGAGGGGAGGAGAAGATGATGGGAGGGAGGAGATGGTGGGGAGGGGAGGAGGGAGGAGGAGATGGTGGGTGGGAGGAAGGGAGGAGATGGTGGTGGGAGGGAGGGAGGAGATGGTGGTGGGAGGAGGAGAAGATGATGGTGAGTGGAGGGAGGAGATGGTGGTGAGGGGAGGAGGAGGAGAGATGGTGGGGAGGGAGGGAGGGAGGAGATGGTGGTGACGGAGGGAGGGAGAGATGGTGGTGAGGGAGGGAGGGGAGGAGATGGGTGGGGTGGGGAGGAAGGGAGAGATGGTGGTGAGAGAGAGAGGAGATGGTAGAGGGAGGGAGGAGATGGTGGTGAGGGAGGAGATGGTGAGGGAGGAGGAGATGGTGGAGGGGTGGGAGGAGATGTGGTGAAGGAGAGAGAGATGGAGGTGAGGAGAGAGGGAGGAGAGATGGTGAAGGAGGGAGGATGGTGGTGAGGGAGGGAGGATGGTGGGTGAGGGGAGGGAGGACATGGTGAAGGAGGAGGAGAGGAGGTGAGGGAGGAGGAGATGGTGGGGGTGGAGGAGATGGTGAGGAGGGAGGAGATGGTGGGAGGGAGGAGATGGTGAGGGAGGGAGGAGATGGTGGTGAGGGGAGGAGAGATGTGAAGGAGGAGGAGATGGGTGAGAGGAGATGTGGGAGAGGGAGGAGATGGTGGTGGGGAGGGAGGAGATGGTGGGGAAGGAGAGAGGAGATGGTGGATGGGGAGAGGAGATGGTGAGAGGAGAAGGTGGGAGGAGGAGGAGATGGTGGTGATGTAGGAGGAGAGAGGTGAGGAGGAAGAGATGGTGGGTGGAGGCAGGAGGAGATGGTGAGAGGGAAGGACAGGAGGAGGAGATCAGGTGAGGAGGAGAAGATGGTGGGAGGAGATGGGAGGAGGGAGAAGGTGAGGAGGGGATAGGAGGAGGAGAGGATGGTGGTGAGGAGGGAGTGGGAGGGAGGGAGGAGATGGTGAGGGGAGGAGGATGGGAGGGGAGGGGAGATGGTGTGGGAAGGGATAGTGGTGGAGGAGGGAGGAGATGGGAGGAGGGAGGAGATGAGAGGGAGGGAGGGAGGAGATGGTGGGGAGGAAGGGAGGAGATGGTGAGGGAGGGGAGGTGAGGAGGGAGGAGATGGTGGGTGAGGGGAGGGGAGTAGATGGTGGGAGGGAGGGAGGAGAGAGAGTGAGGGGAGGAGGAGATGGTGGTGAGGGGAGGGAGGAGATGGTGGGAGGAGGAGAAATTGAAGAGAGGAGGATGATGGTGAGGAGGAGGAGATGAGAGGAGGGAGGGGAGGAGATGGTGGTGAGGAGGAGGAGATGGTGGTGAGGGGAGGAGAAGATGATGGTGAGGAGGAGGAGAGGTGGTGAGGAGAGGGAGGAGATGAGAGGAGGATGGAGATAGGTGAGGAGGGGATAGTGGTGAGGGAGGAGGAGATGGTGAGGGGAGGGAGATGGGGAGGAGGGGAGGAGACAGAGAGGAGGAGGAGATGGTGAGGAGGAGGGAGATGGGTGGTGAGGAGGAGGATGATGGGGAGGGAGGAGATGGGGGAGGGAGGGAAGGGAGGAGGAGATGGTGGAGGGAGGAGGAGAGATGGTGTGGAGGGGAGGAGGAGATGGTGGGAGGGAGGGGAGGAAGATTGGTGGGAGGGGAGGAGGGAGGAGATGGGAGGGGAGGGAGGAGATGGTGGGAGGGGAGGAGATGGTGGTGAGGAGGAGAGATGGTGGGGGAGGGAGGAGATGGTGGGTGAAGGAGGGAGGAGACAGGTGATGGGAGGGAGGAGATGGTGAGGGAGGAGGAGGGGGAGGAGATGGTGGTGGGAAGGGAGGAGATGGCAGGAAGGAGGAGGGAGAGGTGATGTGAGGAAGAGATGGTGGAGGGGGGAGGAGATGGTGGTGAGGAGGAGGAGATGGGAGGAGGGAAGAGATGGTGGAGGAGGAGATGGGTGAGGGGGGGAGGAGATGGTGTGAGGGAGAGGGGAGGGGAGGGGAGGAGATGGTGAGGGGAGGGAGGAGATGGTGACGGGAGGAGGAGATGGTGGGGAGGAGGAGATAAAGAGGGGAGGAGATGGTAGAGGGAGAGGGAGGGAGGGAGGAGGAGATGGTGGGTGAGGGGAGGGAGATGGTGAGGAGGAGAGATGGTGGTGAGGGGAGGGAGGGAGGAGGAGGATGGGAGGAGGGAGATGGTGAGAGGGGGAGGAGGACAGGAAGGGGAGGAGGTGAGGGAGGAGGGAGAGGTGATGAGGGAGGGGAGGAGATGGGTAGGAGGAGGGGAGGAGGAGGGGGAGGGGAGGAGGAGAGAGGTGAGAGGGAGGAGGAGGAGATGGTGGTGAGGAGGAGGAGAAAGAGGAGGAGGAGATGGTGATGGAAGATAGGGTGGAGGGGAGGAGGGATGGGGGTGAGGGGGAAGGATGGTAAGGGGGACGGGGGAGGTGATGGGTAGAGTGGAGAGGAAGGACATGGAGGGAGGAGGGAGGTGGAGGATGGAGAAGGTGAGGTGAAGGAGGGTGGGGATGAGGTGGTGGGAGGAGAGATGCAGGTGATGAGGGAGGGAGGGAGGATTGGGTAGAGGGAGGGAGGAGATGGGGTGGGATGGAAGGAGATATGGGGTGGTGAGGAAGGAGATGGGTGAGGGAGGAAAGGAGAGAGAAGGAGATGGTGAGATGGAGGAGGGGAGGAGACGGTGGGTGATGAAGGGGAGGGAGAAGGGTGAGGGAGGAGGAGATGGTGGGTGAGTAGGAGGAGACATGGTGAGGGAGGGAGAGATGGTGGGGAGGGGGAGGGAGGAGATGGTGGTGAGGGACTGAGGAAGGAGATGGTGGGAGGAGCAGAGGAGTGAGAGAAGGATGGTGGAAGAGGAGAGGAGGGGAGGGAGGGAGGGAGGGAGGAGATGGTGAGGGACTGAGGAAGGAGATGGTGGGTGAGGGAGGAGATAGGAAGAGGAGTGAGGAGATGATGGTGGAGGACGTGAGGGAAGGAGGGACAGATACAGGAGGGAGGGAGGAGAGGGGTGAGGGGAGGGAGGAGATGGTGGGAGAGAGCAGATAGAGGGAGGAGAGAAGATGGTGGGGGAGGGGGATGAGATAGGTGACGGGGGAGGAGATGTGTAAGAGAGGGAGAAGATGGGAGAGGGAGGGAGGAGAAGATGTTGGGGAGGAAGAAGGAGGAGCAGGATGGTGGAGAGGGGGAGGAGAGAGGGGGAGGGAGGGAGGAGGAGACAGGAGGGGAGTAGGTGAGGGGAGGGTGGAGAGGAGGAGTGATGGTAGGATGAGGGAAGATGGCAAAGGGATGGAGAAGATATGAGGAGCCTGATAGTGGTGAGGGACAAAGTGCACGAGGGAGGGGAGGAGATGGTGGGAGAGGAGAGAGGAGATGGTAGGAGGAAGATAGCAGGAGGAGTGAGGGAGATGGTGAGAGGAGGATGGTTGGGAGGGGAGTGGGATAGTTGTGAGGGGAGG
>NW_024722227.1:14289659-14439659 GCF_018991925.1 Homarus americanus
TCCTCCCTCCCACCACCGCATCCTCTCTCCTCCCTCCCCTCCCACCATCTCCAGCCTCTCTCATCACTATCTGCTCCCCTCCCCCCCATCTCCTTCCTCAGTCTCCACCCCACCATCTCCTCCCTCCCCTCACCTGTCCCTCCTTCACCTGCCTCCTTCTCCTCCACCTGTCTCCTCCTCCTCACCCATCATCTCCTCCTCCTCCTGCCCCATGTTCATTGCACTCCTTGCCATCTCCACCCTCTCTCACCTGCATCTCAGCCTCTCTCATCACTGTCTGTCTCACCATCTCCTTCCATCATTCCTCACCTGCATCTCCTCCATCCCTCACCACCATCTCCTCCCCTCCCCTCTGTCTGTCTCCTTCCTCTCTCCATCTCCTCCACCTCCTCACACTATCTGCTCCTCACCACCATCTCCTCCTCCTGTACCATCTCCTCCTCCTCACCCACCATCTCATATTTCCCTCTTACCATCTCCTTAGCTCACCATCTCTCCCTCCTCTGCCATCTCTTGCACTCATCTCTCCTGTCTCATGCTCTGTAACCTGTCTCTTCCCCGTCACCTGCCATCCTCCTCCTCACCGTCTCATGCTCCTCATAGTGTCTGTCGTCACCTGCATATCCTCCTCACCACTGTCTGTCTCTCGCACTGTCTTCTCACCATCTCCTCCTCCTCACCCACCATCTCCTCCGTCCTCACCATATCCTCCTCCTCACCCACCATCTCCTCCTCCTCATCCTCATTTCCTCCTCCTACCTCTGCCATCTCCTCCTCATCACCTCTCCTTCTCCTCCTCCCCACCACCACCTCCTCCTCCACCACCTCCCCCTCCTCCCACCAATCTCCTCCCCTCCTCACCACCATCTCCCTCCCCTCCTCCATCTCCTCCACCCCTCACCACCATCCCCTCCTCCCCCTCACCACCACCTCCCACCTCTCCTCCTCACACAACCATCACCTCCTCCCCTCATCCTCCTCCTTCATCTCCTCCTCCCACAACAACCATCCACTCCCCTCACCACATCTCCTCCCTCCCTCACCACATCTCATCCTCACCATCTCCTCCCCTCCTCACCACCATCTCCTACCTCCCAACCATCACTCCCCCCCTCCACTCTCCCCATCTCCTCCTCCCCACCCACCATATCCATCCTCCCTCACCCACATCTCTCCATCTCTCACCACCATCTGCTCCTCCTCCCCACCATCTCCTCTCTCCCCTCACCTCCTCCCTCCCCTCACCTCCACCTCTCCCCTCCCCTCCTTTCACCTCCCTCTCTACCTCTCCCCTCACCCACCATCTCCTTCCCCCTCACCCGTCTCTCCCCTCCCCCACCATCCTCCCTTCCTCCCCACCACCTCTCCTCCTCCCTCCCCATCTCCTCCCATCCCTCACCATCCCCTCACCTCCCTCACCACCATCTCTCCTCCCTCCACCATCACCTCCTCCTACCATCCTCCTCCTGCCTCCCACCATCTCTCCTCCTCACCACCTCCCCTCCTCTCCTGCATCTCCTCCCCTCACCATCATCTCCTCCTCCTCCCCATCTCCCCCTCCTCACCATCCCTCCCTCTCCCATCTCCTCCTCCCCCACCACCATCTCCTCCCTCCCTCCATCTCTCCTCACCTCACCATCTCCTCCCTCTCCCCCTCCTCCACCCACCATCTCCTCCCTCCCCCTCACCACCTTCCTCCTCCCCTCACCACCATCTCCTCCTCCATCCCTCCCACCATCTCCTCCCTCCTTCACCACATGTCCTCCCCTCCCCTCCCTCTCCATCACCCCTGTCTCCCACCTCCCATCTCCTCCTCCCATCCCCTCCCCTCCCACCATCTCCTCCCCTCCCCTCCCCACCACTATCTCCTCCCTCACCCTCCTCCTCACCACCATCTCCTCCCTCCCTCACCATCTCCTCCCACCTTCTCCTTCTCCTCACCATCTCCTCCCTCACCACCATCTCCTCCTCCTCCACCACCATCTCCTCCCCTCACCTGTCTCCTTCATCTCCACCACCATCTCCTCCCTCCCCTCACACTATCTCTCCCTCACCACCCTCTCCTCCTCCCTCCCCCATCTCTCCTCCCTTACCATCCACCTCCCTCACCATCTCCTCCCTTCCTCTCACCATCTCCTTCCCCTCCCATCTCCTCCTCCCCTCCCACCACCATCTCCTCCCCTCCTCCCCCACCATCTCCTCCCCTCCCTCCCTCCTTACCTATCTCTCCCCTCCCCTCACCCATCTCCTCCCCTCCCCTCACCATCCTCCCTCCTCCTCCCTGTTCTTCCCTCCTCACCAATCTCCTCCCTCCCCTCACCACTATCTCCTTCCTCCATCACCTCCCTACCTCCCACCACCATCTCCTCCCTCCCTCACCACCATCTCCTCCCTCCCCTCCCCACCATCTCCTCATCTCCTCCCTCCCTCACCACCATCTCCTTCCTCCCCTCACCACCATCTCCTTCCTCCCTCACCTATCTCCTCCTCTACCATTCCTCCCTCCCTCACCATCTCCTCCCTCCCCTCCACCACCATCTCCTCCTCCCCTCACCACCATCTCCTCCCTCCCCTCACCACTATCTCCTCCTCACCATCTCCTCCCCTCCCTCTCCTCTCTCCTACCTCACCATCCTCCCTCCTTCACCTACATCTCCTCCCTCCCTCCCACCATCTCCTCCCCTCCTTCCTCACCATCTCCTCCCTCACCCCATCACCACCACCATCTCCTCCCTCCCTCACCATCATCTCCCCTCCCCTCACCACCATCTCCTCTATCTCCCTCCTCCCCTCACCATCTCCTTCACTCCTCCACCCACCATCTCCTCCCTCCCTCACCCACCATATCCTCCCTCCCCTCACCACCATCTCCTCCCTCCCTCTCCACCTATCTCTTCCCTCTCCTGTCTCCCTCCCCTCACCACCATCTCCTCCTTACCTCCATCTCCTCCCTCACCATCTCCTCCCTCCTCACCACCATCTCCTCCTCCTCACCACCATCTCTTCCCTCTCTGTCATCTCCTCCTCCCTCACCATCTCCTCCTCCTCACCTCTGCTCCTCACCTACTCTCCCTCCCCTCACCACCATCTCTCCTCACCACCATCTCCTCCCCTCACCCACCATCTCCTCCCACTTTCCATCATCTCTCCCCTCCCATCACCATTACTCCTCCCTCCCATCCTCCCCTCCATCTCCTCCCCTCACCACCATCTCCCCTTCCTCTCACCATCTCCTCCCCTCACCATCTCCTTCCTCCCTCACCATCTCCTCCCTCCCCTCCCCCATCTCCTCCCTCCCCTCACCCATCTCCTCCTCCCCTCACACCATCTCCTCCTCACCATCCCCTTCCCCTCACTCCTCTCTCCCCATGTCTCCTCCCTCCCATCCTCCTCCTCACCACCATCTCTCTCCTCTACCATCTCCTCCTCCCTCACCACATCTCCTCCTACCTCCTCCCTCCTCATCACCATCTCTCCTCCCAACCACCTCCTCCTCCCTCATCTTCTCCCTCCCCTCCCCCTCTCTCCTCCTCACCACCATCTCCTCCTCCCTCCCACCACCATCTCCTCCTCACCATCCTCCCCTCTCCCCCACCATCTCCTCCCTCCCTCACCATCTCTGCTCCTTACCACCATCTCCCTCCCTCCCTCCACCACTCTCTCCTCCCCTCACATCTCTCCCTCCCCTCCCACCATCTCCTCCCCTCTCCCATCATCTCTCCCTCCCTCACACATCTCTCCCCTCCTACCATCTCCTCCTCACCACCATCTCCCCTCCCTCCCACCACCATCTCCTCCCTTCCTCACCACCATCTCCTCCCTCACCATCTCCTCCCCTCCCCTCACCATCCCTCACCCATCTCCTCCCTCCTCACCCTCTCTGCTCCTACCACCATCTCCTCCTCCTCACCACCATCTCCTCCTCCCTCACCATCATCCTCCTCCTCACCACCATCTCCTCCCTCCCCTCACCCTCATCCTCCCTCCTCACCACCTCTCCTCCTACCTCCTCTCCTCCTCCTCTCCTCCTCACCACCATCTCCTCCCCTCTCCCCATCTCCCTCCATCTTACCATTTCCTCCTCCTTCACCATCATCTCCTCCTCTCTCACCACTATCTCTTCCTTCCATCCTCCTCCCACCATCCTCCCCATCATCTCTCCTCCCTCACCATCTCCTCCCTCCCCTCCCACCCACCATCTCCTCCCCTCCCCACCATCTCTCCTTACCATCTCCTCCCTCCTCACCACTCTCCTACCTCTCATCTCCTCCTCCTTCACCATCTCCTCCCACCATCTCCCTCACCATCATCTCCTCCTTCCTCCATCCTCCCCTACCTCCTCCATCCTCCTCTGCCACCACCATCTTCTCCCTCCCTCACCACCATCTCTCCTCCATCTCCTCCTCCCCTCACCACCATTTCCTTCCTCCTCTACCATCTCCTCCTTCACCACCATCTCCTCCTCACCACCATTTCCTCCTCCCCTCACCATCTCCTCCCTCCCCTCCCTCATCTCCTCCCTCCCCTCACCATCTCCTCCTCCTCCCATCTGCTCCCACCACCATCTCCTCCCTCCCCTCACCACCATCTCCTCCCTCCCTCACCATCTCCTCCTCCATCCCATCTCTTCCCTCACTCACCATCATCTCCTCCCCTCCCCTCCATCTCCTCCCTCCCCTCACCACTATCTCCTCCCTCACCACCATCTCCTCCCCTCCCACCATCCTCCTCACCTCCCATCTCCTCCATCACCACCATCTCCTCCTCCCTCCACTCCATCTCCTCCCCTCACCACCATCTCCCTCCTCCCTCACCACCACTCCTCTCCCCTCACCACCATCTCCTCCTCCCCTCTCACCATCTCCTCCCTCCTCCCACCACCATCTCCACTCCCTCACCACCATCCCCCCCTCCCTCCACTATCTCCTCTCACCACATCTCCTCCCTCCCCTCCACCATCCTCCTCCTCCTCACCACCATTTCTCCTCCCTCCACCACCATCTCTTCCCTCCTCACCACCTATCTCCTCCACTTACCACCATCTCCTTCCCTCATCACCATCTCCTCCCTCCTGACCACCATCTCTCCTACCACCATCTTCTCCCTCCCTCACCACCATCTCCTCCCTCCACCACCATCTCCTCCCTCCCCTCACCCTACCATCCTTCTCCCCTCCCGTCTCCTCCTCACCACCATCTCCTCCCTCCCTCCACCCACCATCTCCCCTCCCCTCCTATCTCCTCCTTACCACCATCTCCTCCCCTCCCCTCACACTCTCTCCTCCCTCACCACCATCTCCTCCCTCCCCTCACCACCATCTCTCCCATCCTCACCATCTCTCTCCCTCACCCGTCTCCTCCCATCCCCTCACCACCATCTCCTCCCCTCACCACCTCTCCTCCCTCCTCCACCACCATCTCCTCCCCCTCACCATCTCCTCCCTCACCACCCATCTCCTCCTCCCTCACCATCTCCTCCCTTCCACCACCATCACTTCATTCCCTCCCACCACCATCTCCTCCTCACCACTATCTTCCTCCCCATCATCTCCTCCCTTCCCCTCCACCATCTCCTCCCTCCCCTCACCACCATTTCCTCCCTCCCTCACCACCATCTCTTCCTCCCTCCTCTCTCTCCTCATCATCTCCCTTCGTCCCTCACCACCATCTCCTCTCTCCCCTCTCCCACATCTCCTCCCTCCCTCACCATCATTTCCTCCTCCCTCACCACCATCTCCTCCCCTCCCTCACCACCCTCTCCTTCGTCCCTTCCATCCTCTCCCTCCCTCACCCACCATCTCCTCCCTCCCCTCACAGTATCTCCCTCACCATCTCCTCCCCCCCTCCCTCCCCATCTCCCTCCCCTCACCACCATTTCCTCCCTCTCCTACCATCTCCTCCCTCCCCTCCCACCATCTCCTCCCTCCCCTCCCTACATCTGCTCCTCGTCTCCTCCCTCCTTTCCTCCCCTCACCACCATTTCCTCCCTCCCTCACCACCATGCCCTCCCTCCTCTCCACCATCTCTTCCTCCTCCCTCACCATACATCTCCTCCATCCCCTCCCACCATCTCCTCCCTCCTCACCACCATTTCCTTCCTCCCACCACCATCTCTCCTCTCCACCATCTCCTTCCTCCCCTCACCACCATCTCCTCCCTCCCCTCACCACCATCTCCTCCCCTTCCACCATCTCCTCCCTCCTCACCTCTCCTCCCTCCCCTCCCCTCCACCACCATCTCCTCCCCTTCTTACCACCATCTCCCCCTACCACCATCTCCTCCCTCCCTCACCACCATCTCCTCCTCCCTCCACCATCTCTTCCCTCCCTCCCTCACCATCATCTCTCCCTCCTCACCACCCATCTCCTCCCTCCCTCACCACCCCCATTTTCCCTCCCCACCACCATCTCCTCCCTCACCACCATCTCCTTCCTCCTCACCACCATCTCCTCCCTCCCTCACCACCATCTTTCTCCTTACCACCATTCTCCCTCCTCACCACCATCTCCTCCTCCCTCCTCACCACCATCTCCTCCCTCCCTCCTCCTCACCACCATCTCCCTCCTACCACCATCTCTCCCTCCCTCACCACCATCTCCTCCCTCCCTCACTCACCATCTCCCCTCCCTCCCTCACCACCACATCTCTCCTCCCTCACCACCACATCTCCTCCCTCCCTCTCTCCACCATATCTCCCTCCCTCCCCTCTCTCCACCATCTCCTCCCTCCCTCACCACCATCCCCTCCCCTCACCACCCTCTCCCTCCTCCCTCCACCATCTCCTCCTCCTTACCACCATCACCTCCCCCTCCCTCACCACCATCTCCTCCTCCCTCTCCACCATCTCCTCCTCCTCCATCACCACCACCCCTCACCACCACATCTCCTCCCTCACCACCATCTCCTCCCTCCTCACCACCACCTCCTCCCTCCCCCTCACCACCATCTGCTCCCTCACCACCATCTCCTCCCCCCTCCATCATCTCCTCCTCCCTCACCACCATCTCTCCCTCCCTCACCACCATCTCCTCCTTCCCTCACCACCATCTGCCCTCACCACCATCTCCCTTCCCTCCACCATCTCCCACCCCCTTCCACCATCTCCCTCTTCCTCACCATCTCTCCTCCTCCTCACCACCATCTCCTCTCTCTCCCTCACCACCCTCCTCCCTCCCTCACCACCCTTTCCATCTCCTCTCCCTCACCACTATCTGCTCACCACCACCTCCTCCTCCTCACTATCTCCCACTCTCCATCATCTCCTCCCTCCTCACCACCATCTCCTCCTCCCTCACTCTCACTGGCCTTGTCTCCGCCTCAGGTGTATCATCCGCCGGACAGTCATCACTGGTACCTGGAGATCAGCCCCATCACCTTCAGGGACGCGGAGTACGAGTGTCAGGTCTCCACCAGCCCCAAGATTTCCTGCCCGTCCTCCTAGCTGTGAAGGTAAGGTGGCCCTGCCTGTCCTCCTAGCTGAAGGTAAGGTGGCCCTGCTGCCTCCTAGCTGTGGAAGGAAAGGTGGCCCTGCTCGTCCTCCTAGCTGTGGAAGTAAGGTGGCCCTGCTCGTCCTCTAGCTGTGGAAGGTAAGGTGGCCCTCTCTCGGCCCCTTAGCTGTGGAAGGAAGGTGGCCTGCCCGTCCTCCTAGCTCTCGCAGGTAGGTAAGGTGGCCCTGCCTGCCCCCCTAGCTGTGTGCAGGCGTGGCCCTGTCCGTCCCTCTAGCTGTGGAAGTAAGATGCACTCTGCCCGTCCTCCTAGCTGTGGAAGGTAAAGTGGCCCTCCCCGTCCTAGCTGTGGAAGGTAAGGTCCCTGATCGTCCTCTAGCTGTGGAAGGCAAGGTGGCTCTGCCCGTCCCTCCTAGCTGTGGAAGATTAGGTGGCCCTGCCCGTCCCCCTAGCTGTGAAGATGGCCCTGCCTGTTCCCCTAGCTGTGAAGGTAAGGTGGGCCTGCCCGTCCTCTAGCTGCAGAAGGCAAGGTGGCCCTGCACGTCCCCCTAGCTGTAAAAGGTATGGTAGGCCCTGTCCGTCCTCCTAGCTGTGGAAGGTAAGGTAGCCCGCCTCGTCTCTCTAGCTGTGGAAGGTTAGGTGGCCTGCCCGTCCTCCTAGCTGTGAAAGGTAGGTGGCCCTGCCCGTCCTCCTAGCTGTAGGATGCAAGGTGGCCCTGCCCGTCCTCCTAGCTTTGAAGGTAAGGTGGCCCTGACCGTTCTCCCTAGCTGTGTAGAAGGTAAGGGTGGTCCTGCCCGTCCTCCTAGCTGTGGAAGGTAAGGTGGCCCCGTCCCCCTGCGTGGAAGATAAGGCCTGCCCGTCCTCCTAGCTGTGGAAGGTAAGGTGGCCCTGCCCGTCCTCCTAGCTGTGGAAGGTAAGGTGGCCCGGCCCGTCCTCCTAGCTGCTCCATTTTCTTCCTCTGTCCTTGAGTGAAGGAATAGGACCGAGTCTACCCTCCCACCCCCCCCCGGTCGTCTCTTATTCATGGCCTGGATGAAGGGAAAAAGCAAGAGGAGAAAGGAAAGAGAGAAAAAAAATGATATATTCTTCACATTAACCTCTTTCACTCATTCATTATTCTCTCTCTCCCTTTTTCTCTCTATCTCTTTGTTTTTCTCTCTTCTCTTCATGAAAAAAAAATATATGGAATGGGTGTGCTGGTCCCACAAAACTAACTGTGGAAACTCAGCTGATCCTTTCAGAAAAAGGACGTGATGCAATATGATTCTTTCGGCTCAGGATTTTTTTTTTCATTTTTTTTTAGTAGCTTGCAAATTTTTTGGGGGGGATTGAAGTGAATTTTATGGTATTATTTTGTAGGTTGTAGGTAGTAGGCAGCTATCAAACAGGGAGGTACTACCGCCTAGGAAGATATGGTAGACCCTGCTGCCATATGGCGTCACGAAAATTGTGACCAAGTCCCAGGTTGCTGATCTGACTTTCTGCCTCATTTACACACAATTGCAGGGTCTCAATTGTTTCTCTTACTTTGACAACACAACACACATATAGCGCTTCTTACTACTGATTTTTTTAATGATATTTTATTATTATTATTATTATTATTAGTTTTATTATTATTATTTTAATTAGCAAAATCGCCGCCCTCCGGGCGGCTCATCCGCTAGGCAACGGTAGGACACCACCCTCCGGGAGGCTCCACATTGTCTCACTGTTCAGTCCCCAAAACTTCTTCTTCCATCAATAGTTCATTAACGGTGTATGTAAGTTCCACCATGTTTTTCACTACAACGGTACAGCAAAGTATATTTTTTTAGCATTAAACTGTTATTATTTTATTGTCTAATCATCACTACATATAACACCACCCATCATCACTACATATAACACCATCCAACGTCACTACATATAACACCATCCATCAACGCTACATATAACACCACCCATGATCACTACATATAACACCACCCATGATCACTACATATAACAACATCCATCATCACTACATATAACATCATCCATCATCACTACATATAACACCATCCATCATCACTACATATAACACCATCCATCATCATCATTACATATAACACCATCCATCACTACAGATCGGTAAAGTAGTTTCCGAGATTCTCGTGCGGACACACACAAACAAACACACCACATACAAACAAACAGACACACTTCTTTGTTTTATATAGATATAGATTTTCTCCCCCAGGCCCCGATGTGGGTCAGTGACCTGTGCCCGGGTGGGCTAATCCCCGTAAAAAAAATAATACACACAAAACTCAATTAATCCCTTTATGTTCGGCAAGTACCACTGATTTACATTGGACTATATATACACTCTGAGGTATTCACTGGAACCTAACCTCGTGAATTAGGTTGGATTGGTTTTACCTGACTTGACTGCGGCTTTTGTTCATGTATTTTGTGTTACTTTCTAAAGTTGGATGTAAATTTTTAATTGTATGAGAGACATCAGTGTGAAGAATGAGGCGGCTACACGGTCAAGACATGACTCCATCATCGCCAAGCTGAGAGTGAGAATGTTATGATGGTCGAGGTGTTTCCTTTATGATATATATCGATTATAGGACACTTAAGTATTGGGAATTCTCTACAGAATAAGATAAAAAAATCACCAAATCAGGTACAGGAAAAGAAGAAAATTTTGATTAGAAGAGAGTGGAGGACTTCCTACTATGTTGTTCCTGGAAGGAGAGGTGGTAGAACCGGAGTAGCATAGTTCAGATGATGTAGATAAGATCGCGTCTACAGTTCTGTATAATATTCATGATATTTGTGCTGTAAAGAGATCAGACAAACGATGAGCGCTGGGTCGTAGTTTTACTGTTGGAGGTTGTAAACTGTGTCAATATAACTCAACTTTCACCGTTTCTTTGCCCTTTAACATTTTGAAACAATTCTTGTGCATTGTACAGTACAATGTATTCTTTAAACTTGAACACTTTTCTGTTCGTAATATAATTTTCCCAAAACAAAGTCTTAGGTATTTTCCTATGTGTCATACCATGTGACTCTGTGAGCTTCATCGGGCTGCTATAGGCGTAATTTTCACGAATATTCAATGGAGAGCGGATTGGAGAATACGTAATTTATGCTATGTAGACTTAATGGGATCTACTGTACTTGTACACACAATCAAAAAACATCTTTACAATTTTGTGTGAGAGAATATGATAGAACAGACGAATGATTTTGACAGTCCTACCGATACACCAGAGTCACAATGTTCATTTTAAAAATCATTGGACCCTTCCGCAAAGATACTCGTACTGTAGAGTAGGTCTACATGGGCGATGTTGGACCACTATTGCTGTATCACAGTGAGGAGTCTGAGTCTTTTCTATTGTTATCGTCTGCTGATCAACCGCACCCATGTGAAACTCCACCTCACAACATGTTCCTCTTCCTTAAGTTTGAATTTTTATAATTGCTGTGACGATTATGAGTATAAGGTAGTACCTGTCGCCCTTTTAACTCTGCTTTCCTACTTACAAGAGGAGTAACATCTGTTAATTTACCAGAAGCTCTCAGATGACTCTCTACCGATACCTTCATCTCTTATATCAATTTTGACCTGCAGCATTTAATTCATACCTCGATACAACATTCTAAATTAATAGGTTCAGGCCAAGTAGAGACGTCAGTATTAATGGGAACCTGTGACACTGATGGGAGATAGTGACTGGGAGGATGTTGACAGTAGCCGGGTAGTTATAATTAGTGTACGTAATATATAGTGTCAGGTTTTCTAATTGGTTAATGTGAATTAGTGAGTTATTCTCCTTGTTTCTTTTTTCATCCCTACATTCTATTTGCTAAAATTGAGGTAAGCTCTGAATCATAATCAGGATTTTTTCTTGATTTACCCACGACATTATGTCCATAGTATTGATAAGGAAAAATTACCCTGACTTTTTTTTTACTATTATTTTTTCGGTACTTCCATTCATTCCACTGGATTGCTAGCTGCCATAAATGTCATTATTGTCTGATCATAAGTCTCCTTATATTAGTTGAAAAGCTATGATCGTATGTATCAAAGACGACAGTGATTTTATTTTATCAATTTCATTCTCTAAGGCACTTGTTATTTAACAGAGGACATACTATATTTAGAATAAAAACAGCTGCCGTGTTGAACTAGACTATAAAGGTGGAATAGTTCCATACACATGTCTTTCTTCTATCCTATATTCTGCAACTTCTGTGTAAGGAGAGTGTCGGCTGCCGTCTTTTCCATGTCCCCTTACTACAATCTAAGAATGAAAGAAAGAAATAACGAAGAGCTAGAGATGTGTTCCATGTGCGTGTGTAGTTGATTTTGATTTTGCCGCTTGCAGCATTTTTTATTAAAACCCACACTCATCCTGTAGCGGTAGCGCAAAGGATTACAGAGTAGGGTGCAATAATTAACCCCGGTTGTCAGGATATTATGGCACTGAAAGTCACAGTATTTCATTTACATTATTTGTTTAGTTCTATACATAAGGGTAACTTATTCACAAATGGATGGAACAAGCGTGTGAGGCAGTATGTCTGGCCTCACACTTTGTTATCCACATTTCATGGGAGGTACATGCACATTGCGTATTTGTTTCTGTACATGAGAACTGATATAGTTACTGGCAAAAAGTGGATACAATATGTCTATCTTGCCATTAGAGATGAAGTGTTGTGCCATTTCACACACACAGTTGGACCTGTCCCTAAAGGTTCTATCTTCACACAGTCGAGGACGAGTGCTGTGTAATATATGGCCACACACTTTACATTTAGTTTTGTTTACATCTCTGAGGACATACTGCCAGGTACTTATATCCTAACCTTAATCTAGCGGTTACAACATCTTAATCTAGTGATCTTGTTACTTGCTCCATATACATGTTTCATTGATACATCTCATCATGGTAAACTATGGATCGACTAGTGCCTGTTTGCACTTGTCTACTTGTGTCAAAGTCATCAATAAGTTCTTTCCTAATTACAGTTTGGGTTTCTTTTTGACAGACCCAAATTGTATTCAACGGTGTCTTTGTTAGACGCGAGTTTGGCGAGGGCATCAACTCTGTCATGTTTTATGAGGCCTATGTGAGAGGGGATCCACAACAGTTTGACCCTGACACCCTAGGTGTGTGTGTGTGTGTGTGTGTGAAGGAGTTCCTTGGTTATGCAAGTAAGAGAGAAGAGGCAAGGGGTCACAAGACCCTCCTCTCGCCCTCCTGTCTGTAATTGGAAAGAGAGAAGTGATAGGGGAAGGTCGCCTCGTCTTCTCGGTTGTTATGGAGGATCAATAACTTCTACAAAGAATCCATCGATAAAGTCAAATAATAATTAATGTAAGATAACAAACAACTGAGTAGTGAACATTGCTGAAACATACGAGTAATTTTATGAAACATTAATTCTTATATTTGTATGGCTAACAACACTTGCTTCATTTCATGCGAGTGTGTGTTATCTCTGTTGGTATAAACACTCGTCTATTTGTCCTTGATATATGACTATTTTACTGTTTATGAATAATTATTACACTTTAAGACAATAGAATAGTGTGATACACTAAAATTTATCAAGAAATGAATGGGTACCGTTAATAGACAAAAATCATAGCGGATAAATGATGTATGACAGTATCACAAAATGTATACTGTCATGGGACATATTTAGGGTTATTATAATGTCCCACAACATGAAAACGGGGAACGAGAATATTCATAATACAATAGAAACTGCTATAATATATTAAGTATTAAACATATTTACACTATATACAACAAAAAGATAAAGTACGTCAAATACAACTGAGAAACAACACCAGGGACAAAAGACAAGAACCTCTAATCCTATAATTAACATATGGAATAAGTGTTACCTATCACATTATACACTATAATTATAATCCTAATCCATATACACAAAGTAAACATAGCTGTGAGGTAACCACTCAGTAGTACAAACAGCACGTCAAGAAGCCAAGGGAGTGAGTCGCTGTTACTGGTAGACCTACGAACTAACCTCACAGACTTGCCAGGTTGTTCATTACGCACTACAAGGATGTAAACATTGACACAACTAATACATAATTTACAATGCAACAATATACTACATAACCTGTAACAATACATATCACAAACTAACATAATACAAACATAGCATAACACATGTAAGATGAACGAACTAATTACTTATTTCCTTTGATAACACTGGTCCCAGACACTAGTGTATAGGGAGGCCAACCATTAACACTATTCTCTATAGGTTAGGGCAAAAAAACAAAAACAAATCCAAATCGTCCCAGCATTCTAATAGTTAGAGTTAATCTCACAAACTAGACGTTATTGTTATATTGGTCAGGCTATGAATCTTGGTGATGCAGGTGACCCAATAAGGTGTTATCAATTTATATTTTATGTAATTCACCTGTTTCATACAAATTCTCAAGACCCGTTTATACACTCTACCAACAAAAGTTGATTTCCACTAGCTGGGAATGAAGTGTTAAACTATCACTTCTTTAACCATCTACCAAAAATAAACTAGGCAGCTACCTTTTAGTAAAACTATTTTTCAGAAGAACGTCTTACGAAACCAACGTTGTCCTTGTTAAGGTTGGTGATTATATTTCCGATTGGTCAATTTTATAACGAGTTTGGTCTCTCATTATGGGAAAAGACCCAAGCAACTTGACAGTGGCTCGAAAATTCCTTCATTTTATTCTGGTCGTCATCCACATCATTTCCTTCATAAGTGGTACAACCTCAGTCACCTCAACCTATAACGGCCGGCATATATATATATATATATATATATATATATATATATATATTTGCTCTGTCTGAATGTGCACCTGCTTGTTTCCATTTTCCTGTGATTTATCAGATTTATCTTATCCACGTTTCATTGATATATATATATATATATATATATATATATATATATATATATATATATATATATATATATATATATATATACTGTGTGTGTGTGTAATATCTTGCAGGTTTGTTCATGTTAAGGATCAAAGGGTTGTGAGAGAGAAGAGAAATATTAACGTTGGTGTTGTGCTGTAAATCATCAGGGAGGACCGCGGGACTAGTATGAAGAGAGAGAACACTGTTGTTTTAATCCATCATCGAGGATCATGATGTAGTGATAAAGAGAGAGGCAGTAACATTGTGTTGTGCTTTAGTCCAGCAGGCCAAGATCGAGGGCCCGGGGGAGGTGTACATCCAGAAGGGCTCCACCATCCGCCTCACCTGCCTGTCACAACCACACCGACAACGTCGGCGCCGTCAACTGGTTCCGCGAAACGTCTTGCAATAAGTAAGTGTGTGTGTGTGTCCCAGTGGCACCCAGGATGGGTCCAGGTGTCCCAGGTGTGTGTCCCAGTGTGTGTGTGTGTGTGTGTGTGTCCCGTGGTGTGTGTGTGTGACCCAGATGTGTGTGACCCAGGTGTGTGACCCAGGTGTGTGTATCCCAGGTGTGTGTGTCGTGGTGTGTGTCCCAGTGTGTCCCAGGTGTGTATCGTAGGTGTGTGTCCGAGGTGTGTGTCCCAGGTATGTTTCTCCCAGGTGTGTGTGTCCCAGTGTCTCCCAGGTGTGTCTCTCCCAGGATGTCGCTCCCAGTGTGTGTGTCCCAGGTATGTCTCTCCCAGGTGTGTGTCCCGTAGGTGTGTGTGTCCAGGTGTGTGTCCCAGGTGTGTGTCCCAGGTGTGTCTCCCAGGTGTCTCATGTGTGTCCCAGTGTGTGTGTGTCGTGTGTGTCCCAGGTGTGTGTCAGGTGTGTGTCTCCCAGGTGTGTGTGTCGTAGGTGTGTGTCCCAGTGTGTGTGTGTGTGTGTCGCAGGTGTGTCCCAGGTGTGTGTCGAGGTGTGTGTCCCAGGTGTGTGTGTGTGTGTGTCGTAGGTGTGTGTCCCAGGTGTGTGTCGTGGTGTGTGTCCCAGGTGCGTGTCCGAGGTGTGTGTCCCAGGTGTGTGTCCGAGGTGTGTGTCCCAGGTGTGTGTCGTAGGTGTGTGTGTCTCCCAGGTGTGTGTCTCCCAAGTGTGTTACCTAGTCATGCGTCTCAGGTGTTTTTCCTAAGTGTGTGTCTCGCAGGTGTGTCTCCCAGATATGACTCTCTCTCTCTGGTGTGTGTCTCGCAGGCGTATTTGTCTGGTGTGTGTCTCCCAGATGTATTTCTCACACATTTGTTTTCTATGTATACATATCCCAGGTGTATATCTCACAGGTGTATCTCCTAGGTATGTGTTTACCAGGCGTGTGTCCCTGGTAAATGTCTATAAGGTCTCTCCTAGGTGTGTGATCTCCAAAGTTGTGCATTTCATTTTGTTTCTCATTTCCCTTTACTTTCTCTTCTCTCACCTTCCCTCATCATCTATCTCGTCCCTGATGCTCCAATCCCGCGTTTTCTCTTCTTCCCTTCTTCCATTATGTATCCACCCTCTTGTCAAAGTCTCCAGCCTTCTTACCGTGTATCTTATTCCTCACCCTCTTTTACGCCTCTCACTGTCTCTCTTTCACAGGGGCGGCGTGAGTGTAGAGATAGAGAAGACTCCCTCCAGGACCACCTGTCTCACTGTCTCTCTCTCACAGGGGCGGCGTAAGTGTAGAGATAGAGAAGACTCCCGCCAGGACCACGTCTAAACTCTTCCTCACTCGGGCAGGGAAGGACGACCTCGGTAACTACACTTGTGTCCCGCAGTTTGCTGACCCAGCTTCCGTCCTGGTGCACGTGGTCAATGGTGAGTCCTGGTGACCTAACTTCCGTCCTCATGAACGTGGTCAATGGTGAGTCCTGGTGACCCAGCTTCCGTCCTAGTGCACGTGGTCAATGGTGAGTCCTGGTGACCTAGCTTCCGTCCTGGTGCACGTGGTCAATGGTGAGTCCTGGTGACCTAACTTAAAAATAATAATAATAATAATAATTAACGGTTTATTAAGAAAACATGGCAGCCCGAAAGCTGAAAATATAGAATGAACAGAGATGATAAGTTACATATGGTGAAATCGGGGAGTGGGTCACTTGATTAACAAAAGCTTTCAATACAAAACACAAGAAACATAGAGTCAACATATAGATTAACTGGTCTTGTAAACATTCTTGTGACCTCATTCAATGGCCATTGCGTTGGCCATGGCAAATGGCAAATGAAATTCAACACCAGCAAGTGCAGCGTACTTAATACTGTATTGGAAGAACAAATACTGTCAATGTATGCAGCCTTAACAACATCAACCTAGAGAAGTCGACTTGTGAAAGAGACTTAGGGGTACTTGTAAGAAAGGACCTACGGCCTAGAAAACAGTGCGTTAATGTTCGAAATAAGGCAAACAGAGTATTGGGTTTTATATCTAGAAGTGTAAGTAATAAGAGTGCAGAGGTCTTATTGCAAATATATCTTGCGCTAGTCAGGCCGCACCTCGATTATGCGGTTAAATTCTGGTGCCCTTATTATAGAATGGATATCAATTCACTGGAGTCGGCGCAGCGAAGAATGACAAAAATGATTCCGGGACTTAGAAACCTTCCATATCAAGATAGGTTAAAGAAACTAAACTTGGATTCCCTATAAAGACGAAGAGTGCGGGGAGATATGATAGAAGTATTTAAGTGGGTGAAAGGAATCAATAAAGGCAATATAGATAAAGTTCTTATAATATCCTAGCAGGATAGGACTCGTAGCAACGGATTTAAGTTGGATAAGTTTAGGTTTAGGAGGGAGATAGGAAGGAACTGGTTCACAAATAGGGTGGTGGACGAGTGGAACAAGCTTAGCAACTTTGTAGTGAGTGCTGGAACGCTGGAAAGTTTTGAAAGGAGGCGAGATAGATTCATGGATGATAGAGAGTGGTAGTAACTCTCGACAGGAGCTGCCATGCAAAGGCCAACTGGCCTATTGCAGACTCCTTATTTTCTTATGTTCTTTTGTTCTTGTACCTGGGTGCTAATCCGCTACCTCACTAAAACTGCACCACGTGGTCCTTCAGGTCACACAGGGTGTTGGAGATGGTTTTTCTTCCTCGTTTGATGTAGTTAGGAATTTAGAGTTATTTGCCTGGGTGGAGTAGGGAGTCCTCACTTCTCTCCTGGAGTAGTATGGAGTCTTTCTTGGCTACTCATCAAGTGTTGGTGGTGGTGAGTGTACTGAGGACAGGTCCGCGTCAGGTCAATATTGACCGTTAGGCACGATTGTCCCTCTAACATTAGTTTCTTTGTTTCGAGTTGAAATTGCCACTTTTGTATATCAGTTGTGGGTTGATCGTCAATCTTTGCACTGTACTGTTGGTGGGGGGATGTTGATAAATCCAGATGAGGAGGAGGAGATGTGGAAGGGGAAGGCCCGACAGACATGGCTGGCAGCTGTCTCCATGGTCAAGAGACCACGGCCGCGTTCGCGAGCAGCGCCGCCTTTCGCCCTGGTGCACGTGATCAATGGTGAGTCCTGCTGACATTAGCTTCCGTCCTGGTGCACGTGGTCAATGGTGAGTCCTGGTGACCTAACTTCCGTCCTGGTGGCCGTCAATGGTGAGTCCTGGTGACCTAACTTCCGTCCTGGTGGCCGTGGTCAATGGTGAGTCCTGGTGACCTAACTTCCGTCCTGGTGCACGTGGTCAATGGTGAGTCCTGCTGACATTAGCTTCCGTCCTGGTGGCCGTGGTCATTGGTGAGTCCTGGTGACCTAACTTCCGTCCTGGCTGCCGTGGTCAATGGTGAGTCCACTTGATTAATGGTGAGTCCTGGTGTCTAACTTTCGTCCTGGTGGCCGTGGTCAATGGTGAGTCCTGTGACCCAGCTTCCGTCCTGGTGCACGTGGTCAATGGTGAGTCCTGGTGACCTAACTTTCGTCCTGGTGGCCGTGGTCAATGTTGGAGTCTGACCCAGCTTCCCGTCTTGGTGCACGTGATCAATGGTGAGAGTCCTGCTGACATTAGCTTCCGTCCTGAATTGCATGTGGTCAATGGTGAGTCCTGGTGACCCAT
The DNA here is from genome assembly GCF_018991925.1 of Homarus americanus. Classification (NCBI taxonomy): domain Eukaryota; kingdom Metazoa; phylum Arthropoda; class Malacostraca; order Decapoda; family Nephropidae; genus Homarus; species Homarus americanus. The sequence goes on from NW_024722227.1 coordinate 14,308,114, forward strand.
CTTCCGTCTGAATTGCACGTGGTCAATGGGTGATCCAGTGCACGTGGTCAATGGTGAGTCCTGGTGACCTAACTTTCGTCCTGGTGGCCGTGGTCAATGGTGAGTCCTGCTGACCCAGCTTCCGTCCTGGTGCAAGTGGTCAATGGTGAGTCCTGGTGACCTAACTTCTGTTCTGGTGCACGTGATTAATGGTGAGTCCTGGTGTCTTAACTTTCGTCCTGGTGGCCGTGGTCAATGGTGAGTCCTAGTGACCTAGCTTCCGTCCTGGTGCACGTGGTCAATAGTGAGTCCTGGTGACCCAGATTCCGTCCTGGTGCACGTGGTCAACGACTGAGTCCTGATGACCCAGCTTCTGTTCTGGTGTAAGTGGTGGATAGTGAGTCCTTGTTTAATTGAATAATTAGATCTTGGTGCACATGGGCAATGGTGAACTGAGCGACACTGACAGTTCAGTGGTATGGTAATAGTTTTATTTGTTAAATGTTTTTTTTTTTTTACTAAATTATTGTGTCAACTGTAAACACGTGCTCACGCTTGCAAAGTTTTCTTGTTGTTAGTTGTTAAATTGTTTCCTGTTAATTTATAACATTTAATCAAATTATCATAAAATGTTTGATTGTTCATAATGATCTTAGTCACGTACAGACTGTCACCATCAAGATAACAACTGTAATAATAATAATAATACTAATACTAACACTAATACTAATAATACTAATAATAATAATAATAATAATAATAATAATAATAATAATACTAATAATAATAATAATAATAATAATAATAATAATAATAATAATAATAATAATAATAATAATAATAATAATAATAATAATAATAATAATAATAATAATAATAATAATAATAATAATAATAATAATAATAATAATAATAATAATAATAATAATAATAATAATAATAATAATAATAATAATAATAATAATAATAATAATAATAATAATAATAATAATAATAATAATAATAATAATAATAATAATAATAATAATAATAATAATAATAATAATAATAATAATAATAATAATAATAATAATAATAATAATAATAATAATAATAATAATAATAATAATAATAATAATAATAATAATAATCAATATATTACAGCCTATGTTATAAATGTTAATATTTTACTACTGATGCTACTAAAATACAATTCTACTCTTTCGGCTGTTACAGTTAATGCAACCGGGTTTTTCTGACACAGTAAACATTAACAGAACAAAATTTAACGGTGATAATGGTTATAATAATAAAAACTAAGCACTCAATATATCCCCGAACGACCTCAGTTTCCAGGTTAAATACCACATGTGCTAATATCAGTCCAAAATGTATGGTGTTAAATGTCCACTATACACTACACCAAGCACTTTGGTAATTGAATGAAAAAAGTAGGCCCATGAGTTCCAAATCGTGAATTATAGTCGCACCATGACAACATATCAATAACAATAGTAATTACTCACATTATTAACTGAAAATCGACTACGTGACATATCAATGATCTCTGCCGGTCCATTGATTAAAGTATGTGTATTACACCTATTGTTACGTGCAGCAGTGACAGCGTGCACAATACCTTAAAACCCAACGAGGGTTAATGGATAGCATAATAGAAGTAACGGTACTACTACTATTACTATTACTACTACTACTAATAATAATGGTTTTATTAATAATAACGATCAATGTAGATCATTATTACCATCTCTCATTTTCTTTAAGGTATAATTCTTCACAGTATTCATTTCTCTTTTTCTGACATTTTCGTCGTCATCACAAACAACAAATTAATTTTTTTTTTTTTTTAATTTGGTTCTCGTATATTCCTTTTTTTTTTCTACAGTTTGCTCTATTAATTGTGCTTCGTTATTTGACTTGCCAATTTCTCTGTTTTCTAAAAAAAAACTTTTCGTTGTTTTCCTTCAGTAATTTTATACAGTATATCTTCCATTATCATCATGAACATTTTTTTTTCATTAACTAAGCTCTTCCGCTTTGCTTCCAATTGCTTCCTACTGTATAGCTCACCATTTCGCCACCAAGACGCCGTTTTCTGTTTTTCCTCAATTCGTTTTCTGTACATTTATATCATTCAATTTTACATATCAATAGTTTGTTCTCTCGCAACGTGCGTCTCTATTTAGTGTCTCATAATTCTTATCCATTTCCAGCATTCTTTATTTACCCACAATTCTCTCTATTTACATATCACCAATTCTTGCATTTAAATGTCACATCACCATCACTTTACCCTACATGTATGAGTCCCCAGGTCACCTTTTTAGGGTTCACAAAAATCACTGTCTTTGTTCCTACTTGTTCTGACCACATATTGTCTCGCAATTGTTACTTCATATATTCATGATTTTATTCCCCTTAGTTCACAGATCACCACTACCGTACAGCTAAAGTTACACAAGACAGAGATAACTCGTCTTTTTGTTTATTGTAACTTGGTGTTGTTATTTTCTTATTATTCTGATTATATTCACGTTCATTCAAATACCCTAGTCCTTTCTTTTGTTATTTGTAGATATAACAATAATATTGAAAACAACAACAATGATATTAATAATAATAATAATAATAATAATAATAATAATAATAATAATAATAATAATAATAATAATGATAATAATAATAATATTAATAATAATAATAATAATAATAATAATAATAATAATAACATAGTTTCACATTCTCTTTCTTCCAGGCGAGGAATCCGCCGCCGTCCACACTGCAGGTTCTATCACAGTTCACGGCGACGTTCAGTTGCTGTGCTGGAGTTCTCTACTGCTGTTTCTGCTGTGTCAGGGATGGCGGTGACCTTCTGTTCAGGTGAGTGGTTGTGCTATGCCTATTGTCATTACTATTTCGGTTTTAGGAAGACAGCAAAGGTATTAACTACAGCTAGCGACATAACTGCCCGGTGCTTTACTCGACAGAGCGATAATTTCATCTTCAAAATCTAGCTTGGTGCAGCATCATCGAGTCCCAGAGCCGCAATTTACCATCTGTCACATGAGCCCATTTGGTTCACAAGCAGACAGATTAGTCATGGGGATATGTGTGTGTAACATATCTTATTCTGCCTATATAACAGGCGATTGCCGACTCATACACGAAGACTCGTTGATACTCTCTTAATTGCCAATAAGTCAAGGTTACGAGAAGGTGAATTACTTGCATACTGTGTGTGTGTCTGTGTGTTACTGTCACTCTGGAAACTAAAACTTAACATACAGTACATAGCATAGCCATAGTGGTATTTGAGTGTCAATATAACTAACTCTAAGACGTGCTTTCACAGGAAACTATAGTGATGTTCGGGGTGGCAGACTGATCCAAATCCTCCATCGACGCACCACAACCTCACGATCGACGCGCCGCCCCAACCATCGACTCAACACCCATACCATCAACGCAATATTGCCACCATATGCGCACCACCCCCACCTTCAACGCACCACCCCTACCATCGACGCAACGCCCCCACCATCAACACACCACCCCCACCATCAACGCACCACCCCCACCATCGATGCAACACCCTTCCATCGACGCACCACCCTCCGCCATCGACGCAACACCCCCACCATCGACACACCACCCCCGCTATCGACGCACCACCCCCACCATAGACGCACCACCCCACCATCGACACACCACCCCCACCATCGATGCAACCCTCCACCATCGACGCACCACCCCCACCATCGACACACCACCCCCACCATCGACGCATGACCCCCACCATCGACGCGCGATCCCCCACCATCGACGCAACACCCCTTTCATCGACGCAACACCCCTTTCATCGACGCAACACCCCCACCTTCGACTCAATATTCCCACCATCAACACAGCGTCGTCTTCGTCTACGTACACTATTGCCGCTGTCAAGAGAGTGATAGAACCTTAGTTGTAGCCCATTCTAAAAAATTCATAACACACAACCACCCTCGTCTCACCGCCGCCACCCACAACCACTATCATCGTTGACACACTGCCACCATCCTTGACACATCCTCGCCCAAGGCCACCATCGCAGTTGCTACCATTACCATCATCGTTGAGGCAGTATCTTCCACTACCATCACCATTGATCGCACAACCACCACCGTCGACATACCATCGCCCACCATCACTACCACCATCACTGTTAACACTAACACCTTTAGTAGTAAAACCACCCCCTACCACCACAATCACTACTGTTACTGCAATTACCACAACCACCACTGATATGTTCATCAATACTAGTGTAACTACCACTACCTCACCACTGCCACAATCATCCCTGCTACCACCACTCCACGACCACATTACCATAGCTTGTCTTACCACCGTCACCATTACCACCATTACTATCATAACTACCACTATTACCACCATTTCTACTATAACCAGCATCACTACCATCACCACCACTCTACTATTACCACCATCACTACCATCACCACCACTCTACTATTACCACCATCACTACCTCCACCACTGTCACGAACACCACTACCACTACCACTCTACCTCCAGTAGTACCATCACCAATAAAGCCGCTACCCCTACCATAACCATTAGTATCATCACCACCAGGATCACTACCAGCACCACCATCACTTACTACAACTGATACCCCTACCATCACCACTCCTATCTACCACCACCACCACCAATACAAACACCACAGCTATCACCATCGATACTAATGCTACTACCACAATCACTACTACTACTACTATTACTATCACCATCATCACGGTTACTTACCTACCACCAACACCAAGACCACCACCAATACAAATACCACAGCTATCACCATCTATACTAATGCCACTACCACCACCACTCCCACCATTTTTTTTCTTCTAAAATTGGCCTCCAGCCTCCCCCAATAGCCATACCTTCGCCACCATTTTATTACCTTAATATTAAATATCCTAGTACATAAGTAGCTATCCTAGCTGTGTTGAGTTAGTTGAGCCGCAGATCTATGCGGCATTCAGTGACTGTTGCCTCATAGTCAATATCTGCAACTGTTGTCGGCTTTGGGGCCGATGCTCTCGTTCCTCTGAGGCAGAGCAAAGCCGACCGAAGGAGAGAGAAGGACAGTCGACATTATCACCATCACTACCACCATTATAACCACCATTACTACCATCAGCAGCAGCAACACTCACAGTAATCATCATCCCGGGCTAGCCTGTGTCTCATCACCTCAACATTCTTCTCATCTCTACCCTTTATAGTTCCCTTTATATATATGACGTCTTCTCAAATTTCCTTTCAACCTTTATTTCTACAATTGCTTATTTTTTGTTACTGTGTCATTTGCTATAAACCAACTTCATTCCTTTCTTTCTGAATCACTTTTTTATTCTTCATATTTGAAAAGTGTTTCATATTTTCCTTCATTTTCAACTTTCGTCTTCTGGTTCTCAGTTTTTGACACAAATTCTAACCTCGCCCACTTAATTTCTACCCAGCAGACTTGATTCCTTCACCTTCACCTGTCCTGATTTTGGTTCTAATTCCCTGATATTTTTCCCTTACTGAGTGGCACATTCATATTATATTTTTTTTTTCCCCCTTTAGGTTAACTCCAGACGACAAGAATATTTCTGAAGGGTGCTCAGAATTTAATTGAAGGTGTGTAAACTGCACAGCAAGGTGTACGAAATTTGGCCAGACATCACTTAAAGGAAGGAGTAGAGACGAGAACACCAAGTAGTGTACGTAAAGTAGTTTCTTGGATATGAACTTTAATTTATAACTTCACACCTCAATTGTTAAAGATATTTATAATAATATTACCTGAACTGAAAACAAAACAGAACATTGAAATAATATAAAGAAATGAAGTTAATAGGAGCTGGTGAAAATCGCTCCAAAAAGTATTGTTACGAGTGTCTGTTCAACAATATACTAGTACTACTACTACTACAACTACTTATTTTTTTATAAAATTTTCAAACGGCCTCCAGCCTCCCCCAATAGCCACACCTTCGCCGCCATTTTATTACCTTAAAATTAAATATCCTGTGTTGAGTTAGTTGAGCCGCAGATCTATGCGGCATTCAGTGACTGTTGCCTCATAGTCAATATCTGCGACCGTTGTCGGCTTTGGGGCCGACGATCTCGTTCCCCTGAGGCAGAGCAATGCAGACCTAAGTAGAGAGGGAGGACCGTCGATATCTCAACCAGGCTGTAACGCAACTTCTGGGCTGCTGTTTCCGTTCAGATAACACCTCCGCGAGTCTGGCGTAGAAACATCTTGCATTTGGTCCCATCCCACCAGAGGTTGTGAACATCAGAGGAGTGAAGCTGCCCTGATCAACATTCAGAATTCTCTCCCTATATGCCCTGATCTTGTCATTCTCGTTCCTCCTGTGTGCAGCATCGTGAGCTAGGTTACGGTGACATGCAGCCATGGGATCGAAAATCAGGCTAATAATAATAATAATAATAATAATAATAATAATAATAATAATAATAATAATAATAATAATAATAATAATAATAATAATAATAATAATAATAATAATAATAATAATAATAATAATCATGGTTGTCCCTCGTGTACGAGGATGGCCGACCCTAGGACCACCTCGGCGTGAATTTGTTTAACGAGTTGCATGACCTAGTGTCAAGGAATAGCCCGAGAAGACTGGACAATTTGACAACTGCACTGGCTAACCATTAGCCCGGAACACGATCCGCAAACCGATTAACATCCATGTCCTCCCTAATTACTGCTGGGTAAACAGAGGCAAATGGCGTAAAGAAACTTGCTCATAGTTCGACAATATGACACAATGGACGAAGGATTTGGCAACCTTACCGAGACAACAGGAGTCACAGTGTTCATTTTGAAATTCATTAAACCCCTCCGTAAAGATATTTTTGGAGCGAATGTTACATTATTATTCAATTCCCATACACATTTCTGGTATGGCCAATGATTTTTGTTACTACCAAATTATCTAAGGTGTTATGGTGTTTTTGTTTTTTTCACTGTATTCCATCCCTCTCAGCCATTCGGCATATTCTAGTCTCCAGGTGGTGTACGACGCTCAAGGGGGCTTCTCCATTTGTCACGTTGGTTGCTTGGTTGTCAGGGCGATATCCGAGTCACTTTTTTTAGTCAGGAAGTTGAATTTGGACATAACAATGACCAACTGCTAAATTGTTATTGCTATATTATTATTATTATTATTATTATTATTATTATTATTATTATTATTATTATTATTATTATTATTTTTATTATTATTATTATTATTATTATCATTATCATTATCATTATCATTATCATTATCATTATCATTATTATCATTATTATTATTATTATTATTATTATAGTTATTATTATTATTATTTCGTCCCCGGGTGTCGCGCCAAGTGTGGGATGGTTTACATACATTTGTTTGTTGGTTATGGTTATCTCCTCTCGCCATACGTGAGTTCTGGTTTAGGCAAAAATCTTTATGGCCGTTCATTTATGGGATGGGAATATGATGTCATATGATTTTATCCTTTGTATGAAAAAGACCAACAATAACATGGGTGTGGAGATGCCTTTTAAACTTTTCATTTGTTTACGTCTTTAACCAAACTTGAGTATCATTTTTTTTTTTAGGAAAACTAAGAAATATTCATGAAATGTACACATACAAAAATACTGAGAATATGAGCATTGGCTATTTTATAGGTAAATCTAAAAAAAAATTATTTTTAAATTGACTAAATTCTATATTATTGCTTCCGTCGATGCCGTCAGAAGGTGTATCAGTGTGTGTGTGTTTATTCAGCAAGGTTCCTCTTCGCCTGTTGTGAAAAAAGAAGTCAGCGTACGAGAGTGCAGTAGCTTTTATATCAATTCATTATTTTTAGACTATTATTACTCCTGTATGGCATCAGTGATATAATTTCCTTCTCGGACACTGACACTGGAAGGCTAAGTCAATAGTGGGTATACGTATAAACATACAAAATGTTTTCTTTGGATACGAATGGCCTTTATAGTCACAAAAATAAATTTTTTTTCTCAGTCTTTAAATAAAATGAAATTTGTTTACAGTGCAGCAGGCAGTGTTGGGTGATATAGTGTTAATTTTCTGCATGCATGTGTTATAGGATGTAAATATATTCTGTAGCAGATCAGTTTCGAAGGCAGCAGATTCATTGCATGCTCTTGACAGTACCCTACAAAAATATATATATTTTTGTAAGATGTTCTTGATACCACAACTGTTGTATCATTTTTGTATGTGGTCAACATAGTTTGTGTTCCGTCAATAATATATTGTACAAAATCAATAGTATAAACAGAGTTTTATTACACCTTTGTTCATCTATTGAATTTATATATTTTGGGGATAGTAAACGTCATGGCACTAAGCCGTGAAAAGGGAGTATATCACTTGCTGTACGAGGAGACACTTTTCAAATATGTAATAAAGGTTCAGTTAAAATGTGTATCCGTTAAATTCCATTTGATTTCAGTGAAATTATTACGACTGTTCAGCATAGTCTGTAAAATATCAAAGTAATATTTATGGGATCACAATGTTTTCATGTGCTCTCTAAGTCATGTTACCCAAATCAACAGGGCGGCCTAGTCCTCAGGTCACAACCTTCAGGTGAGTTCTCTAATTTTGTTACAAATGTCATAATAAAACATTTTCATTAAAATATTATCAAATGAGTGCAGACCTCTACTTATATTCATATTTTTACTTTCTGTAAAGAAATTTTTAGGTAAATTGAATGAACATGTACACCTCTATCAAATTTACTTCAGAGCTTGAAGGTAGATGGGAAGCTACCATTTTCACATATGATGATTCACAGGACAGATAATGGTTTTAAGTACAGTATTTAGAAAAAAAATAATTAATAATTTGTCTTACGTACATTTTAACTCAGATCACAGTTTTCATATCAAACAGTCAATATTCTCTTCTATGTACCTTAGGGCCATGCGTATCATTAGCCCTGAAATTATGGAGGATGAATATGAAAGAATTGATGCAATTGGTAAGAAACTTTGTTATTCTTCTCATGCTCTAAGCAAATGTAAGATAAAGGCTATGATAACAATGTACATGATAAAATACTTCCTAGAAATATCACAAAGCCTTTGAACACATTGTACCTTTGTTAAAATTGCTAGTTGTAAAAACTTTTTTCCTATGAAAACACGGTGAAAAAGCTGTTGATTAAGATTAGTCCCTGCAATGATAACAGTGTCATATACACAATTCCCTGTAACGAATGTAAGTCTTTTTATGTTGGGTAGACAAGCAAGGACTTGAAATCAAGAATTAGTCAACAAAAATATTTTGTGAGAACATGTCAAACATTTAATGCTTTATTTATTTGTCCACATGGGTGAGAACTGCCATCCCATTGATTGGAAAAAAGCTACCTCAGCCATTAATGTAATAATTTTGTAAACAGAAACGTTTTTGAATCCGCATTAATTCAGTTCACAGAAAGTAAAAAAATAATATAATAGAGGTCTTCACACATTTCATAGTATTTTAATGAAAATTTTTTATTTTATATATATATATATATATATATATATATATATATATATATATATATATATATATATATATATATATATATATATATATATATATAGAGAGAGAGAGAGAGAGAGAGAGAGAGAGAGAGAGAGAGAGAGTACAAAAACAGTAGGTTTAGCACACACAGTATTCTGGGGATGAGTGTGAATCTATAATTTGAGGCCTGTAGTAAATTCTACATTTTCAAAATTCAGTTTACCATTATGCAAATAAGTTATGGAGGAGCCGATGACCCAATAGCTGTTGATGCAGCCGAAGCCCCCAGACTTGTGTGTCGATATCGGGAATTATTCTCTTCCGATACCTTCATTGAGAGAGATGCAATGTTTCAACACCCGGTGCGTCCGACGGGCGCGCGGAGAGGTGAGAGAGCTGTGGAGTAAACTGTTCAGCATCCCACACCGCCGAAGGAAAAAAACTGAACTATGCAATGTTGGAGAAACGAGAGAAACAGAGATAGTGAGGAAAGGCGGACTACAATATCATTAATTTTTTTCACTGATTCAATGTCTTACAATGTCCTGAACCCCACCTTTATTGTCACTTTCAACCATTATGTTCCTCCCACCAGCTGACGTTCTCAACAGATATGTCTATGGTCAGAAAATTGGTGAAATCTAGAGTCAGTGGGTCTAACACGGTGTAAGTTTTTCAAGTATCTGACTATAATAGGCCGAACACACAGACACATATGCACACAGACAGACAGACAAACAGACAGACAGACACACACACACACACACACACACACTCTTATTAGGGATAATCGTCTGATTACACACACACACACACACTGTACAATATGTGTGTTCAGTATTGTTTATATCACGAGAGTAAACTTAACCAGGGAATTCATTGTTTTCATCTTGTTAATACAAATCGCATTGAAATAAGTACAATAAAAACTGCCTCCCGCCGTCAGATAATGCAACAAAACTCCCCGGACATAATGACAACGATGATCACATGAGCTTGACAGATGTAGGAAAATTATGTGTAGAGTTACATAATGAGTTTCTTTGTTCCCAGAGAAGCCCAGAGAATTCCAGACCTTATCTGCATGTTATGGAGGGATCATCTTCCTAAACAGTGAGGCCGCAGCCCACAACCATCGTCTGAATAATGTTGCACCTGCACAAAGGAGAACTCCATTACCATCCCCGCATGATGACCCAAAACGTGCAGAGATAAAGATAAGTAAAAGAGAATAAACGATTTTGAAATGGAATGGAAGCGATCACAGCTTATCTGCACGTACCACACTGTCTTATCAACCCACAGATAACACTCCGCTCTCTTTCAACTGTGGATTTTATAAGAGTATATTTCAATCTTTTGTTTTAAGTTTGAAGGAACATTTCATAAGTTCCTGCTAGAAAATGATATTTGTTTTCCTTATTTTCAGGTAATTAAAGCCTGAACTACTGATCACATTATCACGTGTGCTCATACGTGTACTGCTGTCAGTCACTCACATCTGTCATGTGGTGCCTGACTGACTCAACAGTTACTCCCTGTCTACACTGGCTAGGTAATCATAAGCTTCATAATTATCACCAGTCTATGATAGCATAAAAACCAAAACACAGAGAGATAAACAGGTTGATGGGCTGGGAAAGAAAGACATCTTGTGTTCCCGGGTCATAAGGTCATGAGGCTCTTCATGCAAAATGGGTCATAAGAAGAATTTAATTAAAATGCGAAAGTAGGGGATGTGGACTATTGACCTTCACTTCGCACACAGTTTCTATCAATTAGGAGACTATACGCCAAAAGCTTGGCACTCTTACGTTTAACATTTCAGCAAATCATGGCAAAATCATCAGACCAATGTCGTCTAATCTGTCCTTAATAAAACTAAACAAACCTAAGTCCTGAGGTGTTAATGAGCTCTACCCGCACACAACAGAAATAATTTTGGCCAATTGCAGAAACACAATCTTTATCCGGCTTTCACCGAGATGTGAACACTAAACTCTGGTGATCTCCAGATGCAGATCACCAAGTTTACTTACTTCCCAGGAAATGATTCTCCCCTTCAGTGACTACTTGTGGTCAAGAAAAGATTATCACACTGACTGTACGCTTTACAGTTAACATGTAAGGTCCATACCTATTGTTATTATTGTTGTAAACAATTTACACATCTGGGTGCCGGGGTCACCACGTTTACCGATAGTCGAACCCGGTACTCAGAAGTGTAAATTGTTTAGTGATTTATTTGTATATTTTACAGGTTCTGATATCTTCATCATCATCATATCGGTGTTTCTGTTGAGGAACAAATGGTAGTGCTTTTTTCAACACTGAAGGATACCTTCTTAGTCTTTAATTAGCGAGTTAACATCGGATGAGCGGAGGGGGGCCACGCCAAAAGTAGTTGGGCCAGATATTGTTTTAGCAGAATTGAAAAATTCGCACATCTTGTGTTGATCCGCAAATTTATGCATTTCACACGATATTTTTTCTACCATTCGTTCACTAGTTTGTGAAGTTCGCGTTGAACCGCCTCTTTCTTTTCGTAAAAGGTATCAGTTTTGGTCCGAGACTAAGGGCTGTTCTGCCTGTCAGTGAGAGCAGCCCGTTTACTGTACAGTTGACGAGTACTTCGATTTCTGGGTCGTTTTCATCAAAACAATCCTGTTGTTTTCGTTTGATCTGGCAGAGTGTCTTGTAGCAGGTTTTTGTAATGACAGCTTTGGTGGGACCGCATTCGGAACTGGGATTTTGGCTTTTTGTTGTTGGGTATTTCATCCGTCCATTATTGAGCTGCTCTCTGAAAGCAGTTGCTACCGCTAGGTACTCCATTCGCTTGGTGTTAAAGCCTCTTCTGGAGGCTTGTTGCCTTCGCCGATCTGGGGCGACGTAAATGAAGAGTTTCGTTCTGATGAGCCGATGATCTGTGTCACAGTGGTCTGAACCAAGCATGACACGGGTGATGAGGACATTTCGGCGATCTCTTTCACTGACAGTGATGTAGTCAATGAGATGCCAATGTTAGGATCGTGGGTGTTGCCAATAATCATTGAACTTGTCGGCCTGCCTAAACAAGGTGTTGGTAATAGTGAGGTTGTGTTCAGCACATTTGCTAAGGAGGAGTAGGCTGATGGGATTTCACTTGCCTACTCCGTTTCTCCCTGTTGGGAGGAATAGGCTGTTGGGATTATACTTGCCTACTCCGTTTCTCCTATGGTTCCCTGCCACATCTCTGTCAACTCTGGCATTAAAGTCACCTGGGATCACAACCTTATCTTCTCTGGGGATAGAAGTTAGCACTCTGTCAAGTCGGAGAAAAAGGCCTCCCTGATGTCATCCTCTCCATCCAGTGTTGGGGCGTATGCACTGATGAAGAAGGCATGACGTAAGTGATTCAGTGGGACTTGGAGCGCCATGAGGCGCTTGTTGATCCCAACCGGCATTTCAGCTAGCCTATGTTGGATGGATTGGCGAATGGCAAAGCTAACTCCATAAAAGCAGTTCCTTTCTACAGCAGGCTTACCCTTCCACAAGAAACTATATCCCAACCTCAGTTTGTGAGCCGGGAGCTGGGGCTCACTAATGGCTGCTATGTCGATGTTACACCTAGAAAGGGCGGTTCTTCTTTTACGATGCACATTTGTGCCAGTATCCAGAAGAGTCCTGACATTTCATGCAGCGACCATGAGGTTGTATAGTTTGTTTTTGCTTTGATCTGTGGTTATGATAATGTTTTTGACCGCATTAACATGTCATTCTGGGTGTGGTTGCCCAGTTTAGGGCACCTTTTTTAGCACCCTCCCCCATATAGGATGAGCAGTGGGGCTCCTGGAAACTGCTGCTCAGTCGCACAGACAGGACCGGATTACACTGCTGCCTAGATCCCAGTACATAAACGACCATCTTATCTATGCCGCCCATGTGCAGAGTTGTGACTGGAGACTCCCATTAGTCGTCTCTGCCTGTTCCGTTCCCGTAGCCTCTCTTCTGTCGCCATAGGACTTTTGGGGTTATAGGGATTTTGATGATGAGAAGTATGATGAGTTGATTTAGGAGTTCAGGCTGCAACCACAAATCTTGACTCTCCATTTTCCTGATCTACTGGTGCAAGTAGTTGCAACGACTGGGGAGAGGGAGAGTTGCAATGGACTGCTAATAGCCCAGTTTGTTGGGTTTCGCCTAAGTAGCCTGTCAAACTTGCAGTGCCTTCATCGGCCAGTGTAGTCGTTGGGTTCCAATGTTGGTTTCCTCTTCCGCCTTTACCGCCGTTGGGGTTTTACTGGAGGTCTATAAGCATGTTTGCCTGATGCGGGGCTCCACCGCAGAGTTTTTCATTCAGGGTTTACTCCCATAGCCTTATATGTACCAAGGTCAATCCGCAAGGCAGCGGGTCAATGATTGGTAGGCGGCAGGACGTGTCTACCTGCCAGTGGGCCTATGCGCCTTCCATCTAGGGTGCACTGCTGCTCCGAGATCCCCTGCTGGTCTAGCCTCTGCCCACGAAGCACCCAGTTACCGTGTGTTGCCACGAGGAGGCACAGCAGGAGTTCTTGATAGTGAAGAGGCTGTGTACTGGCAGGGGAAGACTTATGCAAGTTGCTTCCCTGTTCGCCACAAGGGCTAGCCAACGGCGACAGCTGAAAGCGAGAGGACACTAACAATGCTTCCACACTAGACGCATTACACCACCCTGTACACACACACACACACACACACACACACACACACACACACACACACACACACACACATACATACACACACTATAATTCAGTAATGTCAATACATTTTTTTTCCATTTTTAAGAGAAGTGCTCTCTTACCTTCAATCTTTTTATTGTAATAATTAATATTATTTTTGTATCTACTACATCGACTGTAACAAGCGCGGCTCTTCACTGCTGTTTAACATGATCGGTGAGTGTACACTTGTGTTAGGAAATGCCCTTAGATTGAACCACTGTATAAATGACCTTATGTGACCTTTCTTCAGTGTGATAGCAAACACAATCAATTGTTCTTGTGCCTCGACAGGTTAAGATAATTAAAAGTAAAACAAACTCCACCAAGACTGTCTAGTTGTGAAGTGATATCTTAAAGTTAGGAGCAACAATATTTTACCACTTTGGTTCGAAGTTTTCTTTTATAAGAAATTGGAAGTAAAACTGCTTTCCAAATCGAGGACTTTATTATGTTGTGTTGCCATGTCTCAAAGACATTAACAGATAACATTAAATATTGATAATCATTTGAAAAAACACTGTGTTAGGATTAGTGTGGTACTTTGCATCCTCGACCTTCCAGGGAGCTGTGTCGTCAGCAGCAACTGTAGGGGAAGACTAAGAAAGTGTTTGTCTTTTTCGATGAACATGTAGTGTTCAGGGACATATTGAGGTATTTTGGTGACGTTGCCTGGTGTGGTGTCGAACAGTTTACGTACAGCGTAGACCTACATGGTATTTAAATGTTTTACGCGTTATCAAGGTTAACAAGTCTCCCCTTCTCGTATAGGTTAATTATCTATTATATATTTGTTTTTAATTTAATCTTGCAATAAATGATTCGTGAGTGATGCTTAATATTACCTACGTACCCTGTTCATTTATAAGCCGCCCGTGTATTGACTCTAGCATTGACACTAAACATTTGTACCAAGATAGGAACCAGCTTAGTTAGCACAACAAAACTTGGAAAATATTATACTGACGCACCAGCTGCCAAAACTGACACGGAATCCTGACTGCAGCAAACATAATGCATTGCATGTATGAAGTTGCAGAACAATTTACGGGTTTTAGAAAGTTTTACCGCACCAACCTGAACCCTAACCCGAGTTACATGAGAAAAAAAAATCCAAGTTATCAAGCGACTGTTAATATATATATATATATATATATATATATATATATATATATATATATATTACCATTTGTAAGTGCAAAAATAAATTAGAACTGAATTAGAATTTGTCGTTAGTGAGTTGTTTAAAAATCAGGACTATCTTTAATTCAAAACTTGAAAGATATACAGTAGTGTACACAAAGGGACAGTGGATGTGTCTCTACAAGTCTCTCCTGGCCTGAGAACTGTCAAGCTTTCTTCCCCCTTAAAAGATCTTTTTTCCAGGCCATATCTTTCTGTGGTTGTGGATAAAGTAAAGTTGTAGGTGCAGTACCACACTTATACTGCCACAGGAGGGCTTTTCAGAGAGCATGATTGATCATGTCATGCACTATGCATTGCTCCCTCCCAGTCCAATTTCAAGTGTCGATCAAAGCTGAGGTGTGTGTGAGAGACATACATAGTTCACTATTTTATAGGTCATGGCTGGGGAGAACTTACCCTCACCAGGTTTAATCTCGTCCTGTATCAACTAAAGTGGAAACTGTTTTAGTTAACTATTTTTCTTTATGGAGAATTAGATCTTATGACATTAATACATTCCTCCAATAATACATTTTTTTTTACTTTTCCTTATATAACTTGACGAATTTAATTTTCAAACATTTTAGCAGAAAATTGTTGTGTGGTTGTTAGTGACGTATATTGTGTGCATGTGTTTGAACTCTTGATCGTGTATGCCTGTCTGAATATGGATTATTGCGAAAGAGTGACAATTTCTACATATTTAATTTTCTATGAAATTCAGTAACTAGTCTGTATTAAGGGACGATCATTAAGATATTAATAGTACAAATTATACGTAACTAACATCATCACGAACCTAACTAACACAGGATAACCTAAACTACCCTTACCTATCCTAATTTAGGTATAATTTGATTAACTTTTGATAGTAAACGACGTCTTAAATGAAAAATGGAAAATTTGAAAGCTATATGATTAAATTTTCTTTATGTTTTGAGAATTCTGTCAATGATGAATTCATATCAGACAATTTACTAGGCCCATTTTATCGCTAACTATAAGAGGTTTATGTTGACGCGGAATATATATACAATACCCCACTAGTTGGGAATCGAACCCTGGACCTCTGAGTATGAACAGGGATCGCTACCACCGCGCCACAAGGACAACAAAAGCAATCCTAGGCTTTGTAATATTCTTCACAAATCCTGTTCATCGTGCTTGTTAAGTGCCGTGAACCTCCATTGGGGATTCCCTGTGCCAACTACGTGGTCGGAATATAACAAAGCATAGGATTGCTTTAGTTGTCCTTGTGGTGCTGTGGTAGCGATCCCTGTTCACACGCAGAGGTCCAGGGTTCGATTCCAGACTAGTGAGTTATTGTTTGCATATGGAAGTCCGCGTGCTATATGGACTGTTGTGATATATATACAGGGTGATTCAGCAAAGATTACATTAAATTGGAGGATAAAATCCTTGGATAAGTCTAAACCACAATGTCTATACTCTATGGTAAAATGTTTGATTCTGCATGTGCCCAAGTGTTCGTGACAGGTGCGAGCAAATTAAACATAGTCCAGGCATTCTGGAACGCGTCAGACAATCAATGGTACGACATGTACAGGCCTGCATTGAGGCAGAAGGGGGCAACTATGAACATTTCCTTTAGGTCAGTGGTTCCCAACCATTTTAGTACCATGCCCCACTTTTTTATCACAAATTTCTTCATGTCCCGCACCCGTTAATTGTTTCGTATGATATAACAATATCAGTTTTGAAGAAGTATAACATAAAAAATTGTATCTTTCAAATAAAACTAAAGGGTTTAACTTCAAATTTAATCAAATAAAATCCATTTTATAATGTGTATAACATATCTACCATCAGATTAAATAAATTCAATTGCAATCAATTAATGAGACCCTTGAGCCTGATGTCTACTGCAAAGAGATTTTATCCGAGGCAGAAATTTTTTTAATTTCAATCTCAAGTCGCCTCGTTTAGTGATATCCAGTCGGTTTCTTTTCTTCAGTAATAAGTCATTCACAGCACTAAATCCACATTCCACTAAGTATGACGATGGGAATGGTAACAGTAGTTTTCTTGCCAAACTACTTGTATTTGGATATTTAGCTTGTGTTTCTTCACAGAGCCACATCATTGTTCCTTTTATTTTGAACAGGGCTTTAATCGAGTCATCATTTTGTAATTCTGAAAGTTCTCCTTGATACTCCATGGTTACATCTGACAGATCCACTAGCAATGGCTGAGTCATCCAAGATGGATAATTAATTTCTTTCAAATCAGAAAATCTGAAGTTGAAATCGCTTACCATTATTTTTAAGTGCTCCACAATAACAAGACAAGTAGCATCTGTTACCTCACATTTATTCAGCCAATAAAATTGTTCAAATTTTTTGACAGAAATATTTTCTTGGGATAATTCCAGAAATGATATAAAGCCAAATATCTTGGCCTTTGAATTAACAAGAGTCATATTTGTTCCTTGGAGCTCCTTATTTAAGACATTGAGTTTTTCAAATATATCTGCTAAATAACTGACAAGTGCTTTACCATCAACTGTCAGTAACAGAGTCATATAAGGTTTGTCATCCAAGAACTCACTAAGAATATCAAATAATTCCATGAATCTTTTCAGGCAATTCCCATTTGATAACCACCTTACATCAGTATGAAGTAATAATCTTACATAGTCTGCATTTTGATCCTTGCAAAATTGTTTGAAAAGACGCTCACATTTGGCATTAGCTTTTATAGTGTTGATGCATTATATAACTGCATTCAATGTCTCGTTTAGAACAGGGGAAACTTTTTTGGAAACTAAATTCTGTCTATGAATAACACAATGCACTAACAACATTTGGGGATTGTCGTCTTTCAATAATTTTAAAACTCCATTTTTCTTGCCCATCATCACTGGAGCACCGTCTGCAGCACAAGATATAATGTTCTCCATTGGTATCTGCTTATCATCTAAATATGTTTTTAATTTCTTATATATATCAATTGCAATAGTGGTGGTTTCTAATGCTTCGCAAAATAGCATATCCTCAATAAATTCTCCATTATCAACATATCTTACATAGGCCATTAACAGAGCTTCACTATCTCTTACAGTTGATTCGTCCAACTGTATTGAAAAATTTGTATATTTTAATTTTTCAACAAGTTGTACTTCTACATCACAACTCATTTCATCAATCCTGCTACTAACAGTATTATTACTGAGCGGCATGCTTTTGAGATCTTGGTCATCTTTTTCAAGAACTACTTTCAGAAAAGTTGATATTGCGGGCTTAATTAAATTCTCCCCTATTGTATGATTTTTGCCACATTTTGCTATGAGAAGAGAAATTTCATAACTAGCCTCAAGACCACGATCCTTGCTTGCACTTCTTGCAGAGAACAATGAATTTATTGTTGATCTTTTTTCAAACTTCTCCTTTAGGGATTTAAAATACTCCAGTTTTGAATTAACATGAATACTGTGTTTTGCCTTCAAATGATTTTCGAGACGACCTCTCTTCATGGATTCATTAGTCAAACATTGGTGGCACAACAGACAAAAAGGCAACCTTTCATCATGAGTCGCTGGTATGAACCCAAACAGCAAGTACTCATCTGAATACTGGCGAACTTTTTTTTTGGCGTGCACACTGTTCATTTTATGCATCATGGGGGTAACTGAAAAGTGAAAATAAAATATTTATATACTTAGGAAAATAAATTTAATATCTAACTTCTGTAACATACAAGGCACAATGTCAATATGCAGTTGCCATTTCAAGTAAATATTGAGCTTTATATTCACAGTTTTAAATTAATGTTACTGTGACAAGATCAATGAATGATTATTTTTATACATTATTTTCAGAGAATAACAAGACCAATAATCATAATGAAAAGCACTTTAACCAGCCCTCTCAGTGAAGCTAAAAAACAGAGACAGATAACTATATCAACATGAAACTTGCATTTGTGTTTAATTCAATACTGCTTCCATGCTTTATTGTGCACATTTAATTTGGTTGTAGTTAGTTTCCTCTGTTTTTTTAGCTTCAGTGGGAGCGTTGAGCAGCTGACTAAAACTCACCTTCTTCCTTGACAGCAGATGAAGAACTGCAAAGTTAAACAAGTCAGAAGCCACGCATATAGCTGGTGCCAGATGCACGATAACATTAGTGGGTGAACACTTGACTAGATTGCACAAGCTGTTGTGCTCAGCTAGGTTGTAATTACAATTTTACCCTATAAATATATAATTTTTACCCATATAGGGTAAAATAAAAAAAAATGTTGATATTACTATATTTTTCATATTGCCCCCCTATTATTATTGAATTGCCCCCCAGTGGGGCGTAGGCCCCACGTTGGGAATCACTGCTGTAGGTTGTAACAAAGAGGGGTCACACTGTAGAGATCTGTGAATAAATGATTACAAAAACCTACGGGGGTTTCACTTATAATTCACTCTCATTATTACAACATCTTAAATGTATTGTAACATGGAAACTATGCAGAATCTGACATTTTACCATAGAGACATTGTGGTTTAAAATTATCCAAGGATTTCATCCTCCAATATAATGAACTCTTTGCTGTATATATACACCTTGTTTTGTACTTCTCCTTAGTCTGTACTCACCCCTGAAGATGTGAATTACACGAAAGCGCTTGGGAACTTCGTGTTTTCTTCTTTCCTTGTGGTTATCAGCATATACCTGGATCACAGTTTACTTGCATAAATGGATTCCACGCGCCACTTCTTCTACTTCTCTACAAGCTGTCCTGGACTGTCTCCTTTCGTTACTGAATACTCCTCTTCGGTGATGAAGGCCCACAAATTGAAAATACGTTTGAAATTTCTCCAGACATGCCTTAATGAAAAAGTTATGCCTAGATCAATCCTCCCACAACTTGTCCTGAAGATGTCTGACCGCCCCTTTGATGAGTTCCAAGAAATCATCCTTAAGAAACATTTTGAAATAAAGAAAATTGAAGTGGATGAAGCCTTCCGTATTGTAAGACAAAAAAAGCGTGTTTTTAATATGACCATACCGAGATTGGAAAAAGTTCATGTTGGATTACTGTTTTGATAACCTGAGACGTGAGCGTTCTGATCTTCAAGCTAAGATAGACCACAAATTGGAACTTCTTATTAGAAATAGTGATTGGACTAAAGATGCCAATCACAACTGTGCAGTGAATCTCTCCTCTAAACAACTAGACAATGATACCTTGTGTGCCCTCGGCTATGGTTTAAGTTTTGATGGTTCTAACAAGGGAGTCGACAGTGTTGACATAGCCAGAGCATTTTACAATTTGGAGAAATTCAGTAATTTGACAAGTGAAGAAGTGAACATGTGTAAAGGTGTTGTGTATGCATCTATGTCTAAGCCTTGTGTTCCAAACTGTCCAGAAAGATTCACCAAAGCAATTCAAGCCCTTAGAAAAATAAGGATCTACATGTCACTAAAGCAGATAAAGCCAACACAGTAGTGATTTTAAACAAAGATGACTATATCTCTAAAATGAATGACCTTTTATGTGATACTACAACATATTCTAAACTCATAAATAATCCTCTCAATGCAGTTAACACCCAGTTCAAAAAAAAAAACTAAAGTCTCTATTGAGAGGCAAAGCTACTCTCATTAAACATCTTACTTCAACGTCCCCTCCACTGCCATACATGTACGGTGTAATCAAGACCCACAAGCCTAATAACCCAGCAAGACCTATCATTAGCTCAGTTGGGTCAATCTCTTATAAATTATCGAAATGGTTAGTTTCTTTACTAAATCCCCTAGTTGGCAACATTTCTAACTCTAATATCAAGAATAATACGGATTTGGTTGATAAACTCAATAACTTACATATTAATTATGATTTTAAACTGGTTAGTTTTGATGTAACATCACTCTTTACAAAGTCCCAGTTGATGATTTACTAGAGTTCCTCATAGATTCCCTGGATAATATTTCATTGCCCGTCTCGAAAGACGACTTCATCGAACTCATCAAACTATGTATTAAGGATTGTAAATTTGAATTCAATTGAGAATATTATGCTAAAAAATTTGGTATGGCAATGGGTAATCCACTCTCACCTGTATTAAGCAACCTTTATATGGAATTCTTTGAAAAGAAACTATCAAGTAATGTGGTTTAGATATGTTGATGATGTATTATGTCTCTGGCCATGTAATGAGGACCTAAAAGCTTTCCTGCCACACCTTAACAACTTAGCCCCCTCAATCAAATTCATTGTGGAATTAGAGCAGGACTGTAAATTGCCTTTCCTAGACTGTCTGATCCACAGAATAGGTAACACTTTTAAGTTCAGTATTTATAGGAACCTACTAATGTGTGTTCATACATTCATTATTATTCTGCCCACCATAATAGAGTCAAACAGTCAGTATTTTCATCAATGTTTTTACGTGCTTTGAGAATTTGCAGCCCGGAATTCATTGATGAGGAATATAAATATATCTATAATATTGGCTTGAACCTTAAGTACCCTAGATCCATCATAAACAAATTCCTTAACATTACTAAGAAATCTTTCTATAGAACCGATCCCAAGCCCACCCATGACCATAAGAATCTCTTAGTATTACCATTTCACAAAAATTTCTCTCAAATTCCTGTACAACTAAAAACCTGGAACGTCAATGTGGCATTTAAAAACTCATAAGAACATAAGAACATAAGAAAATAAGGAGTCTGCAATAGGCCGGTTGGCCTGTGCATGGCAGCTCCTGTCGAGAGTTACTACCACTCTCTATCATCCATGAATCTATCTAGCCTCCTTCTGAAACTTTCCAGAGTTCCAGCACTTACTACAGAGTTGCTAAGCTTGTTCCACTCGTCCACCACCCTATTTGTGAACCAGTTTCTTCCTATCTCCCTCCTAAACCTAAACTTATCCAACTTAAATCCGTTGCTCCGAGTCCTATCCTGCTCGGATATTATAAGAACTTTATCTATATCCCCTTTATTGCTTCCTTTCACCCACTTAAATACTTCTATCATATCTTCCCGCACTCCTCGTCTTTCTAGGGAATGCACGTTAAGTTTCTTTAACCTATCCTGATATGGAAGGTTTCTAAGTCCCGGAATCATTTTCGTCATTCTTCTCTGCACCGACTCTAGTGAATTGATATCCATTCTATAACAAGGGCACCAGAACTGAACCGAATAATCGAGGTGCGGCCTGACTAGCGCATGATATAGAACTCCCCCAACACTAATGGTGGTCGCATTTATAAGGTTCCTTGCAAGGAATGTAATAGGTTTTACTTAGGCCAGACAGGTAAAGATCTTGTAACTAGACTTAAACAACACAAATACAGTGTTAGGACAGGCCAGGAATCCAATGCTCTGTTTGTTCATTTGAGGGATAATAAGCATTGCATTCACTGGGATAATGCCTCCTCAATATTACCTTGTAATTCAATTGACAGTAGGAACATTATAGAATCTAGTCTCATTAAACATACCGAAGAAGTCAACATGAATTTGAGTAATGGCATGTACAAACTGGACAATTTTGTAATTAAGAAGATTTGTAACCAGGTGAGAAGGTTGGGTCACCTTACCCTCTGACCTGACTACCGTCCGTTGCAGTGCTTTTTAAAGATTAGTAGGGTCAGTGCCTAATACCTGACCATTGTGGACCTGATCTCACCCTCCTCTGTATATATACACCTTGTTTTGTACTTCTCCTTAGTCTGTACTCACCCCTGAAGATGTGAATTACACGAAAGCGCTTGTGAACTTCGTGTTTTCGTCTTTCCTTGTGGTTATCAGCATATACCTGGATCACGTGCACCTACAGTACAGTGATTTACACACAAACACACATATATATATATATATATATATATATATATATATATATATATATATATATATATATATATATATATATATATATATATATATATATATATATATATATATATATATATATATATTTTTTTTTTTTTTTTTTTTTAAGATTATTTGGTTGTCTTTTCTTCTGTGAAATGCAATACCAGAGTTGAAAGTTTAAAGATGTTAATTTAGGTCATAGCAGGGAGAAGATACAGTTCCTAAATAAGTAAGACCTAGAAACACGCACGGTGTCTTATACAGTAGAGGTAAGCGTAAAAATATAATCAACATAGGAAGAAGGAAGAAAAATTGAGAATATTTCTTACAAGTGAGATAACAATAAAGAGGCGGAGGAATTAAGATGTGTTCTCTCCCATTAATTATAAATAAAAGGAAAACTTAGATAATTAAATGTTAGAAAAATACTCTTAAAATAATTATTTCGGATATTTTAACAAATTTACTAAACCAAGTCAGATTTCACTCAACAGAGACAGCAGGAAAGATCTGAGAGAACCAGTGACTGTGTGTGATCAGTCCAGAAGGACATTCAATTCAATATGTAATGTACCTTATACGTCATAAGAGCTTTGAGGAACCAGGGTTTGGATGAATTATATTTAAATTATTAATGACTCTCATACTACAGTGTTCGCCAGTGGGATATTTCTCTCAAATTCCAAACAGCAGTAAACAGTATGTAAAGCCATAAATGATAAATACATACAATTAATAGGTAGACTGTGTGGTAGCCCCGACCTTTCCCCTACGATGAGAGTTGGTCAGTTGGACCGAATTTCAAATTGGAGCTGAATAGATCTACTTAATTAATATTTCTCTGGACATTATACGAGTTACCCGTAAGTCATACTAACATAGAGGGGCACTGAGCTGCTCCCTCTACCTGGGTGACCAACAGTGAAAAACAAATATAATATTAATTGACCAGAGACATAAAACAAAATACAGCAAGAAATGTCAACATTCAAACATTAATTGAGATATAAAACTTACTGTAAATAAAACAAAAATGGAATATGTATTTTAAGTGATATAATAATGTCAAATATAAACCTTAAGCTCATTGTATGAATAATTGTATTTGTTATTGAATCTTTAAGTGTAACTTCTTGCCTGTTATCCAAAGTAATATTCTCTTCGTAAAAATTGTCTCATCTCTCACCTCATCTTTTCGTCTCTCATTATTTCTCATCTTTTCCTTCCACCAACTATGATAGAATCAATCTTATGCATTTATGTAATAATTTATTTCTTACTACTCTTTTTATCAGGACATTTTTACCTTCTCTTATATATTTCTATTTCACCTTCGACCTTATGTTTGAAGTACTATGAACTGTTTCTCACTCACGCACGTCACAATAAAATCTCTCTCTCTATCTTTCTCCTTTTCTCTCTCTCTCTCTCTTCTCTCTCTCTCTCTCTCTCTCTCTCTCTCTCTCTCTCTCTCTCTCTCTCTCTCTCTCTCTCTCTCTCTCTCTCTCTCTCTCTCTCTCTCTCTCTCTCTCTCTCTCTCTCTCTCTATTTTCCTGTAGCCAGCCAGGGATCTCCCAGTCTCCAGCACGGGGAGTCGTCAATAGCCTCCTTTGTGTCGTGGTATTTTTTTCGTATCCGGACACTCTCCTCCACCGAACCCTCTCCCAGGATTATACTCCCTCACTCTATCCTTTCAATTCAATTTGGTTTCTAAGTTCTTATCTTCCAAGTACACTCACTTACGTACATCTTTTACTTCTCATGTAAGCCCATCACTTTCAAGAAGGATTTTATCTAGACAATTTTCATTCAGTTATTGATTTTCATATGTACATTTTACTTCCCAACAATGATTATTATACCAGAGGTTATTAATGTTCAATATTATCAGTAACTTCGTTTATTATTGTAGTGACGAGTTTCATACATATATTTCAGCCCCATATAACATAGGGCTGAAATGCGTCTTCTCGTTCTCCCCCTTCTTCACCTTCAAACTCTGCAGCCCTTACACTTAATAATTTTCTTGTGTAGAGGCAGGACGGTGTGGTGCCAGGAGAGAAAATGGCAGTTGTTCAAACCCTGCCCAGTGGTATAGGACTTTTTGTGCAAGAGATAGGAAACGTAGGACTAGGGTGTGTTTTCCTGGGGCTGGGATAGGGCATGTAGCTGAGAGGATAGATAGGGTTTTGTCAGGGGAGTGTATCAAGCCAGTAGTGTGTCTTAGTATAGGAGGTAACGACATAGGAAAGGTTAGGAGTGAGGAACTTTTCATGAGGTATAGGGAGGCGTTAGGGAAGGTTAAAGATATGGGAGGCCTGATAGTATATGGTGTCTTGCCTAGAAAAGGGGTTGGCGGTGAATGGCTGTCCAGGGCAATTGCTATAATTTGCCGACTGGAAAAACATTGTACAAACAATGGCTGGGCGTTCATTGATAACTGGCAACCATTCTATGGCAACGACTACCTGTACTGTCGTGACAGAGTACACTTGTCTCGCTCGGGGGTAAAGACGTTGTCTGCATCCCTGGAGCGTGACATTGTCTCTCCAAAGGGCGGGGGGTGTTCGCCAGTAGAGGGAGGTCGGGGTAAGTGGGAGTCAAAAAACAAGCAGGTACAAGGGAGTAAAATTGGTTACTCAGGACAAGGGATAAAACAGGACCAGGGAAGGGTAGGTTTAAATGTATACTATACAAACAGTAGAAGCGTTAGAAATAAAAGACTTGCTGAGAGCGGTTGTATGTACCGAGAATGTAGACGTCATGGCACTCACCGAAACTTGGATAAGTCTGGCGAGCAAGAACTTTTTATCAGAGTACCACATAGAAGGGAACAATCTTTTTAATAAGGACAGAGAAGGTAGGGAGGGGGGAGGGGTCGCACTCTTCATCAGGGATACATTAAAATGTTGTATTAATAATTCAATAAAGGGTGAAATGGGAACTGAGTCTATATGGCTAGAAATTGCAAAAGGAAGAGAAAAACTAATTATGGGAGTGATTTACAGGCCCCCAAGTCTTGGGAAAGAAGTAGCTCAGCCCATATGGCAGGAAATGAGTAGGGCAACAAAATACAACAACCTGTGCATTATGGGGGATTTCAACTTCAGAAATATTGACTGGGACAACATTATAGGTGACTATGAATCTGAAGACTTCCTAGACGCAGTAAAGGAATTTTTATTAAAAACAACTAATTACAGAACCTATTAGAGGTGACAATATATTAGACCGAGTATTAACAAATAAATAAAATATTATCAGAGATATCAAAATAGGGGAAGAAGTAGGGAACAGTGATCACAGAGAAATCAGGTTCACCCTAAATTGGGAAACGAAAAACAATGACAATATGGTCAGAGTCCCAGACTTTCGATCGGCAGAGTATGAGGGGTTAAGAAGGTACCTAGGTGAGATCGCTTGGGAACAGTCAGGTCAGTCCCCGGTAGGAACGGGTGAGGTCACCGGCGACACAACAATTGATCATGACTATAATATATTCACTCGCATACTAAGTAAAGCACAGGAACAAAATATACCATGCAGAAAAATTAGGTCAAATAAGAATGAGCCAAGGTGGATGACCGGAAAAAAACTTAAATATGACATAGGAATAAAGAAAGGAATTTATAAGAAATTAAAGGGAGGGGAGGAGCATCTCAGAAGTAGATATAATGAACTATCTAGGAATGTTAAGAAAAATGTAAGGAAGGCAAAGAGGGACTAGAAAATAAGGATATAAAGAGAATCCAAGGCCCAAGGGATTTTTGCAGGTACCTGTATATAGGACAAAGGTCAAGGACAAAGTGGGACATTTAAAGTCAGAGAGAGGGGAAGTGATCAATGATAGTGGGAAAATAAGCAAAGCATTAAACAGCTACTTCTTATCAGTTTTCACAGAAGAATTTCACGAGGAAATGCCAGAAGTGGAACTGATATTTCGGGGAAATGAAGAAGAGAAATTAAAGAATATCACCATCAGAAAAGAGGATGTACTTAAGATAAATAAATAAATTAAAGAAGACAAAATCCCCAGGGCTGGATGAAATTTTCCCTCGAGTTTTGAAAGAGTGTAAGGGACAGATTACCGGACCCCTCGTAAATTTAATTACAAAATCATTACACACGGGAGTTGTGCCAGACTTGTGGAAACAGGCAAATGTAGTACCCATATTCAAAAAGGGAGACAGAGCATCAGCGTCAAATTACCGGCCGATTAGTTTGACGTCAGTAGTGGGGAAATTTCTTGAATCAATTATAGCAAATAGCATCCAATCGCATTTTGAGAAAAACAAATTAATCTACGACTCTCAACATGGATTTACAAAGGGAAAATCTTGTCTAACAAATCTGCTGACGATTTTTAGGAAATTCTTCGAGATAGTAGATAATGAAGAAAATTACGATGTTATTTACTTAGACTTTAGCAAGGCGTTTGACAGAGTACCGCATCAGAGGCTTCTGAGAAAAGTTAAAGCTCATAGTATCGAGGGGAAAGTTTTAAATTGGATAAAATCATGGCTCACCGATAGAACACAGAGGGTCAGCATACTGTAGATGGCGTTAAATCTAAGTGGAGCTGTGTAACCAGTGAGGTTCCCCACGGGTCAGTACTGGGCCCACTCTTGTTCATAATGTACATAAACGATCTAGATACTGGGATCAGCAGTGAAATAAGCAAGTTTGCAGATGACACCAAAATAGGGCGGCAGATTATTTCAGGGCACGATGCAAATGCACTACAGGAAGATTTGAATAAACTGCAGGAGTGGTCAGAAAAATGGCAAATGAAATTCAACACCAGCAAGTGCAGCGTATTTAATATTGGAAGAACAAATACTGTCAATGTATACAGCCTTAACAACATCAACCTAGAGAAGTCGACTTGTGAAAGAGACTTAGGGGTACTTGTAAGCCGGGACCTACAGCATAGAAAACAGTGCATTAATGTTCGAAATAAGGCAAACAGAGTATTAGGTTTTATATCTAGAAGTGTAAGTAATAAGAGTGCGGAGGTCATATAAGAACATAAGAATGGAGGAAACTGCAGCGGGCCTATTGGCCCATACTGGGCAGTCCCGTTTACACCCAACCCCTATTGCTCATATAAGCATCCAACCTATGTTTGAAGCTATTCAGCATATTCGAGTTAATGATGATATTTGGTAACTTGTTCCATTCATCCACTACTCTGTTTCCAAACCAGTGTTTACCTATTTCACGCCTAAATCTAAATTTGTCTAATTTAAAACCATTGTTACGAGTTCGCTCCTTGGTTGGATAGTTTGAGTACCTTTGTAATGTCCCCTTTGTTTAGCCCTGACTTCCACTTATACACCTCTATCAGGTCGCCCCTCGCTCTACGTCTCTCGATGGAGTGCAAATTAAGATGCTTTAACCTGTCTCTATACTCTGTCCTAATGCCCGGGATTAGTCTTGTCACTGAATTCTTTCCAATGATTCTATATCCATTCTGTAATACGGTGACCAGAACTGAACTGCGTAATCCAGGTGTGGTCTCACAAGAGCAAGATACAGTTTTAGGATGACCTCGCTAGTCTTGTAACTAACACTCCTTTGTATGAACCCAAGTACTTTATTAGCCTTGTTACGAGCAAAACACATTGTTTACTTGGCTTAAGGTTCCTGCTTATCATTACTCCTAAATCTCTCTCGCAGTCGGATTTCTCTATGGCATCGTTGTTCATCTGGTATCTGGTTTCCCTGTTTACATCTCCTATACTGAGTACTTTACATTTGTCCACGTTGAATTTCATCTGCCATTTTTCAGACCATTCGAAAAATTTGTTTAGATCTTCCTGTAGTTTTGCTGAGTCCTCGTCAGATTTAATAACACGTCCTATTTTAGTGTCATCAGCAAATTTACTTATGTTGCTGTCTATGCCGATATCTATGTCGTTTATGTATATAATAAATAATAATGGTCCAAGTACTGAGCCTTGGGGAACTCCACTTGTGACGTTGCTCCAATGGGACTTAGTGCCGTTAATGCTCACTCGCTGTTTCCTGTCCTGTAACCACGCCCTAATCCATTTAAGGATGTTACCTTTGATGCCATGAGCTTTTACCTTTCTAATTAGTCTTTCGTGGGGGACTCTGTCGAAGGCTTTGCTAAAGTCGAGATATACCACATCATAATTGTGCCCCTCGTCCACCGATTCGAAAACTGATGAAAAGAATGTTAATAGATTAGTTAGACAAGAACGTCCGCTTGTGAAGCCATGCTGGGAATCATTGATCAATCTGTGCTTCTCCAGGTGATTTCGAATAGAGTTTGAAATGATTGCTTCCAGTAATTTGCCTACTATTGATGTTAGACTGATTGGGCGGTAGTTAGATGATAGTGATCTATCCCCCTTCTTGAAAATCGGTATTACATTCGCTATCCTCCAGGATTCTGGTACTACACCTGTTTTTAAGGACATGTTAAACAACTTTGCTAAGGGCATACTAAGCTCTTCCTTACATTCCTTTAATACTCTGGCAAATATCTCATCAAGACCAGGTGACTTATTAGGCTTTAGTTTGTCTATTTGCTTACTAACATCGTTACTAGTCACTACTATCTCGCTTAATTTGTTTTCTTCACTATCTCTGAATAGAGTCGGTGCCTCGGGTATCATGTTTAAATTTTCGGTGGTGAAAACTGTTGAAAAATATTTATTCAAATTATTGCTCATTTCTCCGTCGTTATCAGTGAGCTCGCCGGTATCTGACCGTATTGGTCCAATCTTTTCTCGTGTTTTAGTTTGATACATTTGGTAGAATCCTTTGGGGTTTGTCTTCGCCTCCCTTGCTATCCTTACCTCATTATTCCTCTTGGCTTTCCTTATCTTGGTTTTAACCCTACTCGCCAATATCTTATAATAATCCTGGAGGTAAATTTCGCCACGCTTTATTCTTCTACCTATAGCCTTCCTTTGGCCAATGATGTTCTTTAAATAATTATTTATCCATTTAGGGTCATTGTTGTCTGATCTGAGTTTTTTGCATGGTATGTTCTGCCTTTGTGCATTAAGTAACTCATTATTTAAATTGTCGTGGAACTCGGCAATCTCAGATCTCGTTATCAGGTCGGAGTCATCTGTCAGGTTCACGGCCAAGCGCGACACCCCCTCTCTCAGCTGCCTCTTTAAACTGTCAAAGTTTGCCCTTCTGAAATCTGGTACTTTAGAGGAATTTTCCTTACGTCTGCCCTGAAAATCTAACTGGAATCTAATTTCTTTGTGATCGCTGTTTGCAAGTTCGTTCCCTCCCTCGACATTGCTAATGAGGTTTTCTCTGTTCGACAGAACCAAATCGAGTATATAATTACCCCGTGTGGGTTCGGTTATATGTTGATTTAGGAAACAGTCCTGGATCGTCTCCAGAAAACCCTCTGATTCTGAGTTACCCGTAAGGTCAGTCCAATCTATTTGGCAAAGGTTAAAGTCGCCTACTATACAGACTTTGTTGTGAATGGAAGCCCTGCGCATTTCATCCCAGATAAGTCGCTCATTGACTCTATCAAGATTGGGAGGTCTATTTATTACTCCTGTGATTAATTTTTCCCTACCGTCGCTTAATTCTATCCAAATTGTTTCTGTATTCCGCTCAGTTTTTATTTCCTTATTTATTTCACACTTCAGATTATCCCTAATATAGATTGCTACTCCGCCTCCTTTCCTGGTCTGCCTATAGGTATGGAACAATTTGTAACCCGCAATTTGGTATTCGACCTGCAACTCACGTGAGTCTAGGTTGATCCATATTTCAGTGAATGCTATTATATCGATTTTTCCGGTACATAACAAGGCCCTAATATCATCCATTTTGTTTCTCATACTTCTACTGTTCGCGTAGTAGACATTTAAGTTAGTCGTGTTCTGAATCCTCCCTTTACCACGTTTAGATTTAAACTCCCTGTTTAATTTAGTTTTGTCATCATTCCTAACACTATTTCCCTGTAATCTTTTACTTTGTTTACCCGCTCCCACTGCAGTTTCCCCCACCCCCGTGCCTATATGTTCCCCTTGCAGTTTAAAGACTTCGATATCCTTTGAACTGCCCTCTCTAGAGACCCAGCCAGGGTTGCCACCCCATCCCGAGACAGGTGCACCCCATCCCTAGCATAAAGGTCCCTTCTGCCGTAGAAGTTGTCCCAGTTGTCAATGAATGGGACCAATATTGACTTGCAATATCTGTCAAGACGGTCGTTGACACCAACCGCCCTTGACAACCATTCACGGCCAACTCTCCTTCTAGGCAGGACACCGCATATGATAGGGATCCCTCCCTTAGACCAAATACGATCTATAGCTGCCTTGAACTTATCAAGAAGCTCCTCGCTCCTACACCGGCCAATATCATTGCCTCCTGCACTGAGGCAGATAATGGGTTTGTTCCCATTACCAGACAAGATAGTGTCCATCCTGTCAATTATATCCCCCACCCCAGCTCCTGGCAAACACACCCTCATCCTATTTTTGTTTTTACCACAAAAGGCTCTGTCCAAGTACCTTACCTGTGAGTCACCAACAATTAAAGTTTTTATACCTTCCTTGTCGTCCCTTTCCCTGACTGTACTAACGTCCAATTCGTCTATCAAGGGACTGAACGAGTTGGTACACTTATCTGTTGTTATCGTTGTTGTCGTATCCTTGGTGTACTTCTTCACCACCTGCTTGGTCTTCCTTTATTTTTAGGTTCTCCAACGTGGCCCTCTCAATTTCTTCCTTGGCCCTCGCTAATTCTTCCATGGACCATTCCAGTTTGGTCAACAAACTCACACAACCAAGACCGCACATAGCACTGACCATATCTGATAATTATCCATCGGGAGCTAACCCTGCCGTGACCTTTCCCCTAGTGAGGTCAGAACACTTAAGTTTGGGACAATAGTCCTCATTACAAGTGCAATTATATCTTGCGTTAGTTAGGGCACACCTCGATTATGCCGTTCAGTTCTGGTGCCCTTATTATAGAATGGATATCAATTCACTGGAGTCGGTGCAGCGAAGAATGACGAAAATTATTCCAGGACTTAGAAACCTTCCATATCAAGATAGATTAAAGAAACTAAACTTGTTTTCCCTAGAAATACGAATAGTGCAGGGAGATATGATAGAATACAAGTATTTAAGTGGGTGAAAGGAATCAATAAAGGATATATAGATAAAGCTCATATAATGTCCGAGCACAATAGGACTCGTAGCAACGGATTTAAGTTAGATAAGTTTAGGTTTAGGAGGGAGATAGGAAGGAACTGGTTTACAAATAGGTTGGTAGACGAGTGGAACAAGCTTAGCAACTTTGTAGTAAGTGCTGGAAAGCTGGAAAATGTTAAAAGGAGGCTAGATAGATTCATGGATGTTAGAGATTGGTAGTAACTCTCGACAGGAGTTGTCATGCACAGGCCAACCGGCCTATTGCAGACTCCTTATTTTCTTGTGTTCTTATGTTCTTATACTGGCAGTGTCTCCGACCTAATGTTTTAGTAAAGAGGGGGTGGGTATGGTGTAGTGGGTCTGCTTAGTATGAAGGGGTTCCCGTTTCTGTATCTGTATGGGATTAAATATTGTCAAAGTATTCCTGCCACTGTGGGTGTGTGGTTAGGATATTTTCTATTTGTTTGTCACCTAATTGTCTCCAGTAGATGTTGAGTGGTGGGGCGGAGATGTGTTCATGTAGGCGTTTGTTTGTGGTGAAGGATGTCCAGTGTGTATTGTGTATGAACTACAGTGATATATTATGTTTGATCTGCAGCTTCTTGGTGTTGGTTGGTGCTGCTAACTGGAGTGTGTTGAAGCCAGCCGGGAGGGCCTTATAAAGGGCCACATCCTGCTTTTCGTGGGCATTGCTGAGTGGGGGGGCTAATTGTTTACCCATCACAACCACGTGATGGCGAGACCTGACACCATGTTTGTGTCCCCCTCCTCCCTCATTCCGTCTCCAGATGTCGAGGGAAGTGTTTTGGTGGGGGGGGGGGGGGTCCGGTGGTTGCTTCAGTTGTTTGCTTTATTGGTTGTCCGGACGACATCTCAGACACTTTTTCAGCTACAAAGCTTAAATTTGCACTTTTTTTTACCATATTATATACCCACCCCCCACCTCCATTCTGTTTCCAAGTGTAGCAGTAAGGGCTGGACGTTTCACATTGAACATATACAGTCCTACATATTTACCATATAATTATATAAGCTAAAAGGGTAATTCTCTACCTTTACAGCATGAATGTGATTTACCGTATTCAAATCTAATTTATTGTAGGATATGCCCAAAAAAACATAAGAATGGAGGAAACTGCAGCGGGCCTATTGGCCCATACTGAGCAGTCCCATTTATACCCAACCCCTATCACTCATATATCCATCCAACCTATGTTTGAAGCTATCCAGAGTATTCGAGTTAATGATGCTGTTTGGTAACTTGTTCCACTCATCCACTACTCTATTTCCAAACCAATGTTTATCTATCTCGCGCCTAAATCTAAATTTATCTAATTTGAAGCCATTGTTACGAGTTCGCTCCTGGTTGGATAGTTTGAGTACCTTTGTTATATCACCTTTGTTTAGCCCTGACTTCCATTTAAACACCTCTATCATATCGCCCCTCACTCTACGTCTCTCGTGGGAGTGCAGTTTAAGATGCTTTAACCTGTCCCTGTACTCAAGGTTCCTCATGCCCGGGATTAGTCTTGTCATTCTCCTCTGAATTCTTTCTAGGGATTCTATATTCCATTCTGTAGTACGGTGACCAAAGCTGAACTGCGTAATCCAATAAACAAACTCAAAGTAAATATACTGAAATCTCTCCATTTTTTCACTCTTATTTTTGTATACTCCAAATACTCCAAATATTCCCCTTAAACCATTTTAAACACCCGTCACCACTCACCGAGCTTTTTCATCCTGGCTAAGTAACTCAAAAACTTTCTATCTCCTTCCTCTTCTTATTGTTGGCGTTTAGGTCACGTTACTCTTGATCTAAGAATAAAAATAAAATATATATTATAGTTTGTATTAAAACCATAAGGTGATAAGAATGATTTATCTCATACATTCTGTCAACACACACACACACACACACACAAACAGATCCTCCCCCACACGTCCATTGCACACACACACACACACACACACACACACACACAGACCCTCCCCACACACGTCCATTGCACACACAGACACACACACACACAGACCCTCCCCACACACGTCCATTGCCCCACACACACACACACACACACACACACACACACACTCCCCTTCTCTCATCTCTAACCGACCATTCAATTACCTCCTATCTTCGTCTCACCCTTTCCTCTACACTATTGTCTTGCTCAGTTTCACCACATTCATACCAGTCTTTTTCCACGTTTGCCAAAACTCATCAGCCACATTCCCAACATACATAGTTATGTTTTCCATGTGCACGTTCTATAGATAAAATGTCTCTATACTATTTGTAACACACACACACACACACACACACACACACACACACACACACACACACACACACACACACACACACACACACACACACAGTTCCTAGGTTGGGGATTTGCTTAATATACTGTATTCCAAAATGCTCTCTTAAATACACAAGTACCGGGTTGAAGTAATGGGGTGCAACACCTAAGACTAACAGTTCTTTAACTGATCAGTATTAACATTTGTCCCGATGTATTCTGTTCATTTACGCACAAGATAAATCAATGTTTTATGTCAATCATAAATATAATAATTTAATTGCTAAGACAAAGAAACTAAATACATATTTTAGATCGCTTAAATATTAGTTTTAAGTTGAATCCCTTTAAATGATCAGGGAACGAAAACTATTGGAATGTTTTAACTTATTGCAGTTTATTGATTTAAAACAAATATATATCTTCATCCATGTACTGTAGATGGAAAGAATACAAGACGTACTTATAAAACTGAAAAACTGGAAAAGATATTATACATAAGGAGATAAATATCATTCGAGTATATTGTTTTGGTTACCGTTATGTTATCCGTGTTATATAACGAAATAGAATTGTCAATGCCAAGTTTCAATCCATTTCAGTCACCATTCTCATCGACACTCGGGAGGTTTGGGTAACACTCACCACATCTGTATGCGTCTGTGCATTGCCGGTTAGATTTTACGCTAATACATTTACTGATTTGTCATTTTGGGTCAGACTCTGAACTTCCACATGAGAGAATTTTTATGTAATCAGCAAATAATTCTTTTTTGGGGGGTAGGGGGTGGGGGTCACAGATGGGGCATCAACTTGCTACCGACCATATGCCATCCTGGGTGTACAGTACCATTATTCTCCTATTCTCTCATGTAATGTACGAGAGCACTAGTAAACACCACTCCCCCTTAGTATCATGATTCTGGAACGTTACTGTAATTCATATATTTAATAGTTAGGTTACCCTCACCCTTCCCCCGGTAATCTCTCCAAACCCAATATATTTCCCTCAAAATTTGGTGTATATATCCTCGGTTCCCGGCAACTGAAACAATTTCCCCAACTCTTCAAAATATCTCTCTAATTTCTTCTCTGTATCATCAAAATTTAATAACAACCTGGAATATATTTAATGTCCCACCCTCTCCCTCAACCCTTCACTGTCCCTTCTGGCTATGGTAAATTACTTCATTATATACATCTGTATTCATTAAGCTGATGGCTGTCTCTCCTCTTTTTTCTCTTAGTTGTACAATTTTTACTTTCTTCACTTGTATATTTCTACATGTTTTTTTTCTAAGACTATGGTCACAAATGATCTCTTCTTTCATCACATTAGACTCTGCAGGGGTTCCCAACCTTTTGGTCATTCTCTACTTTTGCCAAAAATAACCTATAATGATTACTCCCCCCCCGTCCCCCCCACCCACTTCAACTTCACTCTTAACCATGGTGTTTTTATTTATTTATGCAGGGTTAAATTAAAACAAATTTCGCCAATAATGATTTCATTAGTGACTAATAACACTCAAATAAAGCATATATGAAAGAAATGTATGACAAGGAAATATAATTCAGAGATAAATAAAAGCACTTGACAGTTTCGTTTCAAAACACAAATACTAACACTGCAACACTGTCATGAACTCTGTGTCAGCACCATCTCTGCACTGGCTATGTCTCTACACACCTCAGTGTAAACCCTACACCTGTTTTCTTGCTACTATTTGTAGGGATGTTGTTGACAGAGCACACCTTAGCCTTAGAGCACACTCAACCTGGAGCTTGTTTCGAGTCTTTGACTTTATTGGCAGAAGGGAAGAAACGATCGACTCACAGAGATATGTTGAAGAAAATGGGATCAGCACACGAAGAGCGTTGTCGCCAAGTCCAGGATAAATGAGGCATATTTTCACCCAGAACTCACCTAGACATAGGTAGTTGAATTCATCTTTAGCTGAGGAGTTGTGTTTGAGTTCCAAAAACTCTCCCTGGAGCTCTGCAGGGACGTCATCTACATAACATTTGATTGGATCCCTGGTCAGAGCCATGGTAATTTGATTGGTATTTATGTTTGGGAATTACCGCTGGAACTCATCAATGAGGGAGTTAAGGTGCTCTGTGATCTCTGCCTTGAGCACCTGGTTGATGACATCTCTTCTGATGACGTCTGAAAGTCGGTGGAATTGGGTTGCATTATCTTCTTGAATCCGTCTCCTCCAGAGTTGCAGTTTTGCAATGAATGCATTGATATTGTCTGCATGGTGGATGATATTGCTCTGACGACCCTGCAGTTTCCGGCTGAGCTCATTAAGAGCTTTGAAGATGTCTGCCAAATGAGCCTGAAATTCTGGCACGTTCTATTGGTAAGTAACTCGTCTTTATTGTGATTGGCCAGGAAAGTCTTCACTTCTTCACTAAGCTCATAGAACGAGTGAGCATGTTGCCCTTTGACAGCCAGTGGACTTTGGTGTGGAACAACAGAGCTTGGTGTTCAGCATCCACATTTTCACACATTAGAGACCGTTTTGATGATGGTCTCTAAGTGAGCATGTAGGGCTGTTGGTAATGTCTTTGAAGCAAGAGTTTCTCTGTGAATCATGCAGTGTATCTCAACCACTGTAGGATTCTTACGTTTGACAAGTGCCAAGAATCCAGATCGAAATCCCAACATTGCTGGGGCACCATCTGTACACACTCCGATTACATCCTTCCATAGTAGTCCTTCTTTATCAAAGAAAGTTGAAATTAGTTCCATTACTTCCTATCCTTTTGTTGTTGACGTCAATGGACGACAAAACAGGAAGTCCTCTTAGATGTCTTGACCATCGACATATCGGGCAGAAACGAGAAGCTGAGAAAGATTTGCCATGTCAGTGATCTCATCTAATTGAATGACAAAGTACTTTGATGACTTTATCTTGACAATCAGTTGATCTTTAATATTGTGAGCCATATCCCCTATCCGTGACTTGAATGTGTTACTAAACAGTGGGATTTGCTTCAGTTTGTTAACTGCATGAGGACAGGTTTTGCACTCTCAAGGATACATGGCTTGATCACGGTTTCTTCAATTGTATGGGCCTTCTTAATCTTGGCTGTATGTAGAGCAATTACATAAGACGCATGTTTGGTAGCCTTTGAAGTCTGCTGGATGGATCCACTGCAATCCAGCCTCAGTCTCTTCAATCCATCGGATTTCTGCTTAAAAATACACGAGATCCTTTTGAGCTAACCCTGGGTGAAGCTTTTCAAGATGCTGCTTTAGCTGAATTGGTTTCATGGAATCATTTCATAACACTTTTTGGCATATTTCACATTGAGGTAGTTATGTGGCATCCTTCACTATAACCAACAACCCATCAAAAAGGCTCTTTTGGCTTGCGCCGATTATGCCCTTAAATATTTCTTACTTGAGGCATAGTTTCGTCGTCAAGATCCTTATTAGCCCTCAAGAACATTTTGTGAACAACAGACAGTCAGCATCTCCCACAGGAACAACTTACTTGCTTTACCAAATTCTTTCTAATAGAATATATGATCATACGTAGTGAAAATAATAAATTGAAAACAGCTTTACAGTCAATAGAAAGCTTGAGTTAAGTGTTGCGTTGAAGTCTGAGAGGAAGGATGAATAGAGTGAGTGTAAACCTCGAACACATTATGATATCAATTCAGAATTTTTAATGGGAGAACTTATTAGCAGTAATAAAATAGTTAAAGTTAAAGTGATATCAAGTCACCGGTATGCAAATGACGCTACTCTAATTGTCGATAATGAAGAGGCATTGCACAAACTGGCCAACAGATTACAGAAAAAAAGTAAAGGTTAAGGGGCGCAGAATTTTTGCGATAGAGGTTATGAGAAATAACTCCTGAATTATAAATTATTGTATGCAACAGGAAACAGAAACAGCTGACAAATTGTGTACAGGTATATTTGAAAATCAATTCAGTTGTGATGGTTAAGCTTAACAAAATTTTTGAACAAAAAATATAAATTAAAGCAGCTTTTAGCAATCATACATTTATACTAAAACTTGATATTTATTTTAGTTTGTGATAAAAGGCTGTTGTATGGGACAGAAAGGTGGACGGTTTCATGAGACACCAGAACCAGATTAAAAGCTTTGGTAATTTAGTCATGCGGGATAATGTTAAAGCGCTAATAAATGATATAACATTATGGTGTCCCGGAGATATACAAAATCTGGCAGGACTGTTAAACGTTGTCCATAAACGTTTAAATTAATAAGCCGATGTTGCCGATCATGAGCAGACCTTGTTAATTAATGCTAATGCTGTCTCTTTCTCCTTACAACCTTTGGATACTCTCTTCTTGAATGACAGTTTCTCTCTGCCACCTGCCGTAAAATACTCAATCAATACACGCTCTTTCTTCCCTAAAATCTCCCTGTTCCTCGTTTATAATTCCTTTTATAATACTTCTTACCCAACTAACCAATATATTTTCGTAAAACATCCATCCTTGATATAAAAGACTCCTTTTCTCTAACACTCAACGCTC
Organism: Homarus americanus; assembly: GCF_018991925.1. NCBI lineage: Eukaryota > Metazoa > Arthropoda > Malacostraca > Decapoda > Nephropidae > Homarus > Homarus americanus. The sequence goes on from NW_024722227.1 coordinate 14,347,473, forward strand.
TGCCTTTCTATTCTTATCTTGTAATAAAGGAACAACACCAACAGACTTCCCAAAGCAACCTTAAATATTACCCGCATCTATTCCGTCATTATGGCTCCCCCACCTTTCATATACTATTGGTCAGAGTAAAAAAGCAGCTTAAGAACTGCGCATTGGTCTCACTCACTGGAACCAAAATGGATACTTTTGGATGTGAATTCTTTGTGGTGTTCAGTGAAAACCGAAGATAATTTTGATCACTAACATTATTACAGAGGACGTGGAGGGCGACAACCTAAAAACTGTGTACCCTGCGCGTGTTATCTCTCACTGTTTTACAAGCGGTGTTAGATGTTTAGAAGAGAAAGAGAAATGGGAGACAAACCCCTGATAATGAATTTATAAGCCGTAGGAGTGGAGAACGATGTAGGAAAAGGAACAAATCAATATTATCTGATATAGAGAGAGTGAGGGGGAGGAGTCGGCCAACAGTGAGGGAAAGTAGAGTGAGAAATAAAGTCATGCATTAAGGGACGGGGGAATGGGGTAGGTTAAGGCGGATGGTAGAGGGTGAGGGGAAAGTCAGTCAACAGGGAGGGAATGTGAGGGGGCTTAGGCAGAGAGTGAGGGGAAAGTCAGTCAACAGAGAGAAAAGACAACACAATACTCACAGACGGAATTTTGTAGAGGTTGTTATTGATAATTATATCATTTAGCTTCATAACTGTCACCATCACCACCCATCGTGACTCACCAACAGTTCTAACATGTGTATCATTAACTTTATAACAGTCACCAAGCATTCAATCTTCGACGTGTATTGATTTTGGTCAGGTCAGAGTAATTTTGGCCTATGTATACGTTATGTTAAACCTGGAAACGTGGATGGGGGGTTAGCTGAGTATATCGTGTTGAAGACAAGATTTTCCATCTTTTTTTATAGTGTTGAGGTTTATTGTATTTTTATTTTATATTATTTTATCAACAACGTTTCTGTCTAAAGATATGGGCAGGACAGAGTAACCACCAAGCCGCCCTATCATACTTCCTTTGGCCCTTTATACAGTACTTTCCTTTATCTTCTTCCCTGTTCTCCCTTTAATGTGTTGTTCTATCTTCTCCCATGATGTAGGTTGTCTCCTCCGCTACATTGCCCCTACACATACATCCTCTTTACTCTTAGCTCTTGCTGCATTATTCAGGGGCGTCCTCACCTTCTCAGTGACCTTCATTTATACCCATTCCACCATTTATATTTCATTATTCATTACTCCTTCCATTATGAATATTTTACCAATTTCCATTATATCAAACATCCATTACCTTACTATTCCTTGTTTTTATCTCCAATTTATTTATCACCCTATGCAGATCCACAAGGAGCACTGTCACACCAATCTCACCTCACCTCACCTCACCTCACCTCACCTTCTTGCTCTAGTTTTGCTCATTCCGCAGTCATCCTCTGACCTTCATTTCCTTCACCACCCCATCAGCAAGTTTGTTGTTGACCAACCACAGAAACATAACACACACACACACACACACACTACTACTACTACTACAACATTTTTTTTTTAAATGGCCTCCCCCAATAGCCACACGTTCGCCGCCATTTTATTACAATAATATTAAATATCCTAATACATAAGTAGCTATCCTAGCTGTGTTGAGTTAGTTGAGCCGCAGATCTATGCGGCATTCAGTGACTGTAGCCTCATAGTCAATATCTGCAACTGTTGTCGGCTTTGGAGCCGAAGCTCTCGTTCCCCTGAGGCAGGGCAAAGCCGATCGCAGGAGAGAGAAGGACAGTCGACATCTCACCCAGGCTGTAACATAACTTCTAGGCTGCTGCTTTTGTTCGGATATCACCTCTGCGAGTCTGGCGTAGAAGCATCTTGCGCTTGGTCCCATCCCACCAGAAGTTGTGAACACTAGAGGAGTGAAGCTGTCTTGATCAACTTTCTGAATTTTCTCCCTGTATGCCCTCATCTTGTCGTTCTCGTTCCTCCTGTGTGCAGCATCTAGAGCTAAGTTACGGTGACATGCGGCCATGGGATAACAAATCCTGGTGTCGAAGAAGGCTCGCTGTCCCCGCGTCCAGAATCCTTGAGCACTGACGTCAACACGGGCTTCGTTGGATGTGTTTGAAGTCCTATGTTGGAAAATCTCACCATCCAATGGAAGGAGGGTCGGTTCTACCCTGACATCAAGGCAGATGTCCTTCAACATCTTTGCTGTGAGATCCCCTACTTCGTCATGCCTCATGCACATGAAGCCCCCTTTCTTGCATATCATGGCGTGATCGACGTCATAGGAAGAGCCACACAAGCATTGGGAGGGCAAACCTTCTACTGGCCTACCGTACCTTAGAACATTGGCATCTGTAAATTCTTGTGTATTCAGACTGAGACGATTTGCCCTTATTGGTAACATAGTTAATCAGTTCGAGGCGCCCACCTCCTGTGCTATAGCTGCTTTTTTTTTCAAATTCTCTGGTACTTGCAGCAACAGTTGCTGCAACTTATCACTTTGGCTGTGCTGTCGTTCTGTCGTAATGGACCTTCGAATCTTGTTTACTTCACTGGTATCCACCTCCCCTGTTGCATTCTGAGCTATTATGTGGTCCGTGAGGGCTGCCGTGAGCTGAACTGAGTTTTGATGTTCGGTGGCCGCAATCTCCTATGGATTGGTCAATCCCACACCTCCTAGTCTAGGTGGTAGTGCAAGGAGTGATCTTTCTGCTGGGGTTAAGTGAGGGTGTTTCACTAATTTGGGAATGAAATTGACGCTGGAGGAGGGGTCCAATATCAGGGATAGTGCGCATCAGGTAGTTCCAGCGATGCTTGACTCCCTGGGTGAATGCCGCAAAATCCGCATGTGGCGCTGTGTTAGCAATCTCAGACAGAGCTTGGATTTCCTTAACCCACTCATTCACCTTTCCCATTACGTACTTGGTCTTGAAGTCCGTTGTGCCGATTACTGTGCGTAGGTGTCTTTGGCCTTCCTTTGTTAGTTTGACCTCACTTCCACCGAACACCTCTATTGCCCGTTCATAATGTTCTGGCTTCACAATGAGGAAGGACTTGCTGGCGTTTGGGTGGTACTCTATTTGTGGGCCTCGTGATGTTACCAGGTCCCACCACTTTTTGATGTCCTCCGCTTTTCATGCTCCTGTAAGGTCATCAGCGTACGCCACTTGCTTGACCTCAGTTGTTTCAAATTTTATTGTGTGTTGGAGCACGGATAGGCCTATTGTGTACATTGCCATTGCAACAGGATCCCCCTGCATTGTTCCCTCGGTTGACTGTATGATGGTATCACCTCTTAGAGCCTTGTTGTTTACTATATAGAGGTCTGATGGATTCCTATAGGAGTTTTCAACATACATTGCAAAGCTTGGACACTTGATCTTGATGTTGTGCAGTGCGGCCTTGCGGTTAAGTATGTTGAATGCGTTTGAAGCGTCCACCAGGAGAACGGCCTCATAATCACGCTTCTCAAATATCGATCTCATGGCGTGAATGGTAGCTTCCCCTCCAGCCTGGTGGCCAGCACAAACTTGCAGGTTCCCTGCTGCTGCCCTGACATCATCCTTTACCACCTCCATTATGCATTTTCCGATGATCCGCCTCAGTACTTCCCCCACCCCTCTAAGCCTACATCCTGGATTCTTATCGAGGGGAATGAGGCGGCAGGCAGTCGGAGCATGGAGGTGTTGGCAGCACGAGGATGCCAGCTTTCTTGCAAGGATGGCAATGGCAATGCAGAGATCACTTGCTACGGGGACAAACTTGTTAATGCTGAGTTTGACTCCAACCGTTTGCATCCAGATCTGAAAAGCTGGCACCTCCTCGAGCTTTCAGTGCCTTTTTCCACACCATCCCTCCTGTTATTTTCTCGAACAGGACAGCATTTGGTGGGATATAGTCATTCTGGAACCTGATGCCTTCGTCTTCACTTGCAGGTGGATGTTTTTCTTTCAGTCGTTTTAATGTCTCTGTTTATTGGCAGAACCCCACCGGAGGATTCCTCTGTGAGAGATCTTACCGCCGAAGACACTTTTCCCACACGCATTTTGTTTCCAAAGTTTCTTGCAACGCCATCGGTGTTTTGCTTTCCGTCACCTGCAAATTTTAGTCTCTCCTGCAGTGTTCTTGCTTCACATAGGAGATCCTCAAGGGCCTCATTCTGCTACATTGTCATTCTTCTCTTTATTGCTGCCACATTTTCATTGTGCTTAGTCTTTGTGTGTGTCCTCTGACAGAATAGATGTGGTATTATTGCCAGTATTTGAAGAGCTAAAGGGGCAAGGAAGCAGTCCTGAGTGTACTCAGTTATGAGGAGAATCATCTCCCGAATCATTTCTTTGGTGGCCACACACTTGGGTGGTTCAAATAGATTAGCTGGCGACCACCTGACAATTTCTGAGTAAGTTTCTTTAACCCATATGTCGGCATTTTTCATCGACATGCCATTCCACTGTGGTGGCTGTCTCTCATTCTCCTCGTGGACATCTGCTACTATTGGAGCAGCATTTATTAGTACTACATTTTCAGGTTGAGTAGACTCACTGCTATCATTTAGAATATCATCGGGCGGGTGGGCCCAGGCAATATCTACTGTGGCCTCCTGTGTCGGCTCCCTGCCATATGGGTTGCGACAATTGGTTCCCTTTCTGCAAACCACACATTGTCGGTTGTTTCTCGCACAATCACAGCTAGTGCAATTTTGGTAGTGGCTAGCACAGACGCAACAATGTCTGTTATCCGGCATAGTGTTCCGCACCTTGGGTGACAGTTACGTCCGCCTCCGACATCTGCTTTGGTCCCATAAAGAAGAATAAACTAGTTCTTATGAGGAAAGGGTGGAGAGGTGACAGGCTGGGCTGCTGTGTCCAGGTAGTAGGAGCATACGTGCGCGCGTGGGTGTGTAGGCCACCCACTTGAGGGCGACAATCCACACATCAGAATGATACACTGGGAGCAAGAAATTGTCACACCTAACACTATGTTATATATCCTTTGAAAAAATAACCACTATTTCTATGGTCGCACTGATGTAATATTAGTTATATATACTCACTTGGTCGGCCGACCCTACATGAAGTGTCCGATACTAGGGGGGAGGCGACCTCAAGCGTAGAATACTCGGTTCCATAGGAGCGAGAGTCTCGATACAACCTCTGCCAAAGTAGGCCCATCGACACTGGCTCTGGCACCTGGCACCTGGCACCTGCACTAGTCGACCCACTAAATACTCACAGCTCGCTACTCGCTTGGTGATAGCCAGTAAACACACGGAAGATTTGCGATTAATGCCGTAAGGGATGAGAAGAACCTTCGGTGACAATGCTAAGGGTGACATCCGATATTCAGATATTCACTGACACACTGTGAAATTCCTTCTCCCACACTCCGAATATGTCCCCTCCAATAACACTTTACATCAGGGAGTACACTCTACCACACCTGAAGGTTCCAAGTGTTCCCTGAAGAAGGCAGTGATGGGTAGGGAAACACCGGGTAACACTGAAGTCCATTTATTAACGGATAGGAGAAATACAAGTAGTGACTAGCGTGTGCCTTGCACGGCCCACAGAGTCAGACTGAGACTGCCTTGCCTTATGGCAGCCTCGGGGCAATGTTGCCACATAACCCGTGCAGTGTTGCCACGTAATTACATATATAAATGCTACTCGGCACAGTAGCTTATTTACAAGGTTGCTACTCGGCACAGTAGCATAGATACATAACCTACATCTCCCTCCCTTCCTCACAGTCATAGTCTTTGTCTTGAGCGGACTTTTTAGTCCTAAGTCGCTCCGAGCGTCGAGGTGCACTGTGGGGCGGATCCTCGTGAGGTGTAGGGGACTCGTCATCGGTCAGGGGGCCAGCAGTAGGGGGTGGGACTGGCCCGAGGAAGCGGCAGTTCCTCCACCAGACACGGCCGCTCGGCAACCTGGCCTTGTAGTCCCGCGACCGGCCGACGCCCATCACTATGCCCACCTTGTCCCAACGTGTCGTCGTCGGGTCCTGGACAAGGACAAGGGCACCAATCTCCAGTGGCTGAAGAGGGCGGACACGGTCGTCATACCGAGCCTTGGCGTCCTGGGCACGTGTAGCAGTGCGGCGGTCGCAGCTCTCGGCTCTGGTCTGCCACTCCTTCGCAAAGGCCTTGGCGTGTGCAGGAACGCAAGAGCGGAGAGGGTGACCATACAGGATCTGAGCAGGGGAGCGTCCTGTGTGGGTGGGAGTGGAAGCGGGTTCTGGGCAGCTCTGTGCGGCAGTGTCAGGCGAGTCGCTCATTGACTCACACACCCTGCTGGCGGTGTACCGGGCAGCTGGGATCTGCTCGGGAAAGTCTCTGGGCACCACGCCTAACTCCTTGCAGTGCTCCCACGACAACAAGGGTGTAGCGAGAGTAGGCTGCACGTCGATCCATCCGCGACACGACCTGTCGCCGTAGGTGATCTCCGCTTGAAAGGAGCCCACAGCGTCCGGCGTCTGGGAACCGTCCTCATTGTAATACAGCAGCTGCGGTGGCGGTCCCAGGTCACGTTTGGTGAGGCCCAGTTTCTGGAGGTGCTTCAGGCCTATCACTGTAGTATCAGCGCCGGTGTCCGGTATCACCTCGATGTGACCCGACACATCACCGTGTGTGACGGCGACGGGGATGGTAGCGGAAGGGGTAGCCCTGGAGCGTGTGGTCGATTCCACCCTTCTGATGTGACTCAGCTGCTGCTTGGGGCTGCGTGGGCCATCTGAAGGGGGCTGCGTGCGAACCACTCCGAGGGAAGTGCGCTGCTTTCCTCCTCGTCTCGGGCTTTTGGGCTTGGGTTGGCGGCAGCACTTGTCGTAGTGTCCATAACGACCGCAGGCCTGACACTTGCGGCCTCGTGCAGGGCACCTGTCTGTGTTAGACCAGTGGCCCTTACGGTCACATCCACGACACAGTGCGTCGGTGGCAGGGCATGTCTTGGGGCCATGCTGCTTTCCACAGCTACCACAGGAAGCACTAGGCAGAGGCGTGGAAGAACGTGCGGCAGCCTTCACGTTATTGGCCGCCTTCTTACCCTTCTTGTATTGTGAGATAGCTCTTACAGCAGGTGGAGCCAGTAAGGCAGAGGTGGCGGACTTGGTGGCCTCGTATTACCGACATTCAGTCACTACCACCTGGAGTGTGGAGGAAGCGTCCAGGGGAATGAGTCGCTGCACCAACTCTTCTTGCCTGACACCTGTCAAAATCCCGTGCTTGATCCAGGCTTCCTCACATTCACGGCTGTGCGCCTTGCAGACGTCGATCTCCTCCGACAAACTCTTCAAACGTACAAAAAAGTCGTCAAAGGATTCATTCTCCGCCTGCTTGCAGCTGGTGAAGGCGCGGTGATGCAAAGCCTCGTTATTCCGACCTTACCATGCTCCTGCAAAAGGTCGAGCACATCCGTCACTGAAGACGTAGAATCGGGAGGCACTTGCAACGTGTGCTCCAAAACTCTCTGGGTCTCCAGCGACAAACACATCCACAGTTGGATGAGCTGTTTGTTTGGAGGCATGCTGTCAAGGTCCACCATCGTGGAGTAATCTGTCCACCGCCGCCTCCACTCATGAAAAAGCTGAAACGTGACGTCTGGTGAGAGGGCGGGTGGGAGTTGAACAGATGCCTTGGGAGCTGTTGGAGTAGCAAGAGTGCCTGGGGGACGCTGGTGTGGTGGAGGAGGGAGGGTACTGGCGCCTTGGTGCGCGATACCTGCGAGTGAGGGAGGGTGGGTTAGCGCCAGGGTCGCCAATAGTGCATCAAAGCGCGCCTTTTCCTCCTCTCTTCGTATCTCCTCTCTCTGAAATTCCATCTCTCTGCGTCTCTCTTCCCTGTCGTCCATCTGCATCAGAATTGTGGCAATGTCCGTTGCTGGAGGTGAAGGATGAGAGTCTGCGCCCGGTGAAGGGGATGGTAGTGGGGCGTCGTGTCTCCCATCTTGACATTGTCCCTTCCTACCGCCCATCTTAGTATGCTTGAACTGCGCTGTTTAGTATATAAAGTGGCGCCTCATCAGCTCGAATCCCCATATATATGACGTAAACAGCGCAGAAATAACGCATAGAGTCCAGTGTTCTGTCCGTGAGTGCGTGCGTGCGTGCGTGCGTGTGTGTGTGTGTGTGTGTGTCTCAGAGAGCAGATCGTGGTGTCCTTGGTGGCTGGAGCCGCTGCGGAGGCGAGAATGTTAATGTCTCCCCGGATGTCACACAAGAAGGGTGTACGCCCTGCTTGCTCCGTGGGTGAAGGTTCCAAGTGTTCCCTGAAGAATGCAGTGATGGGTAGGTAAACACCGGGTAACACTGAAGTCCATTTATTTATGGATAAGAGAAATACAAGTGGTGACAAGCGTGTGCCATGCACAGCTCACATAGTCAGACTGAGACTGCCTTGCCATATGGCAGCCTCGGGGCAATGTTGCCACATAACTCGTGCAGTGTTGCCACATAATTATATACATAGATGCTACTCGGCACAGTAGCTTATATACAAGGTTGCTACTCGGCACAGTAGCATAGATACATAACCTACATCTCCCTCCCCCCCCTCACGCTCATAGTCTTTGTCTTGAGCGGACTTCTTAGTCCTAAGTCGCTCCGAGCGTCGAGGTGCACTGTGGGGCGGATCCTCGTGAGGTGTAGGGGACTCGTCCTCGGTCAGGGGGCCAGCAGCAGGGGGTGGGACTGGCCGGAGGAAGCGGGGGTTCCTCCACCAGACACGGCCGCTCGGCATCCTGACCTTGTAGTCCCGCGACCGGCCGACGCCCATCAGTATGCCCACCTTGTCCCAATGTGTCGTCGTCGGGTCTTGGACGCGGACAAGGGCACCAATCTCCAGTGGCTGAAGAGGGTGGGCACGGTCGTCATACTGAGCCTTGGCGTCCTGGGCACGTGAAGCGGCGCAGCGGTCGCAGCTCTCGGCTCTGGTCTGCCACTCCTTCGCAAAGGCCTTGGCGTGTGCAGGAACGCAAGAGCGGAGAGGGTGACCATACAGGATCTGGGCAGGGAAGCGTCCTGTGTGGGTGGGAGTATTACGTGACTCCAGGAGTCCTTTGTCAAACGCCTCACAGTCTATGTTGCCTGAAGGGGCCACCTTGAGGATGAGGTGCTTGACTGTCTTGACCGCAGCCTCAGATTGGCCGTTTGACTGTGGGTAGTGGGGTGTTGACACGATGTGGCGGACTCCCCAACGCTCCAGGAATCGTGTGAAGTCCCGGCTGGTGAACTGTGGCCCAACGTCCGTCCGCAGACGTACGAGGACGCCCAGGTCACGAAAGAGGTGCCGGAAGTGGCGAATGGTGGCCGCGGACGTCGTGTCCGAGCCACAGATTACCACCACAGGCCAGCCAGAGAGTCGGTCTACGACAACTAGGAAATGTTTCCCAGCTGTGCTGAAGAAATCAGCCGACACGGACTCGAAGGGCCTGGTGGGGTCGTCGTCGCACAAGAGGGGCTCCTGCTGTTGACTGGGCTGCATGATCTGGCACGGCTCACAGGCAAGGACCGTATTGACGATATCCGCGTCAATGGCGGGCCAGTACACAGCCTGCCTTGCGCGGCGCTTGTTGGCCTCTGCTCCACGATGGCTGTCGTGTAAGCGGGCCAGAACGCGAGGACGGAGAGCTGCAGGGACGACCACACGGGCACCGTACAGGACGAGGTCCCCATCTGCGTAGAGGTCCTCACGTATCTTCCAATACGGGCGTAGGGCGTTGTGGAGGTCAAAACGGTCGCGAGTGAACCCAGTCCTCACACTCTCCAAGAGCTGAGTGTAGGAGGGGTCGTCGCCTGCCGCGGTCCGTAGTTCTTCAAGGGCCAGATCGCTGTCGGGTGGCGACACTGAGGCCTGGGTGCTGGCGAGGGACTGTACGGCTTGCAAAGTGACGATGTTGCTGACGGAGAAACCGGCCTCGATGCTGAGCATCTCGTCTTCAGGTGTAGGGCGGCTGACTGGGGAGCGGGAGAGCGCATCCAGGATGCACAACTCCTTACCTGCGTGCCAAGCCGCGGTGAAGACGAAGGCCAAAATCTTCTCCTTCAGGCGCTGGAGGCGGGGATTCTCGATGGCGTCCAGGGAATAGTGATTAAGAATGGGGACCAAGGGCCTGTGGTCTGTGATGAGGTCGACGTGGTGTAGGCCAATCAAGTAAAATTTGCACTTCGATAAGGCCCATACAACTGCCAGCAGCTCCAGCTCGAAGGTAGCGTAGCGAGACTCAGCATCGGTGAGGAAGCGAGAGCCACACTGTACGAGCCGGTACTTTCCTCCACCGTGATCCTGGATAAGGGCGTAGCCAACCCCGTACAGGCGCGAGGCGTCTGTTTTTAGGACGGTGGGGAGCGCTGGGTCGAAAGTAGCAAGGATAGGTGGACTTGACAGGGCCTCCTTCACCTTTTGAAAGGCGAGTTTGTGGTCAGGGGTCCACGTGAAAGTCCTCTTGGGGCTCATGAGGGGTCGGAGAGGCCCGGCAGCGGCGGAGACGTCAGGAGAAAATTCTGCCAGCTGGTTCACCAGGCCCATGAAAGACCTGAGATCCGTAAGGTTGGCAGGTTTTGCAAAGTCCGCTATGGCGCGAACTTTCTTCGGGTCCACAGCAATGCCATCCCTTGAGAGTCGGTAGCCGCAGAAGGACACTGCAGGTGCGGCCAAGACGAACTTCTCGGCATTCAGAGTGATGCCGTGCGTCCTACACCTGGTCAGTACCTCGTCGATGCGGCGAAGGTGCGTCAGGTAGTCCTCATCGTAGAGGAGGACGTCATCCACTACCTTCACGCAGTTGGTCACGCCTTGAAGTGCCATGTCACCACGGAGACAGAAGGCTTCCCCCGTAGCAGCGAATCCCATAGGGCCGCGGCAGTAGCGGAAGCGTCCGTAAAGTGTGATGAAAGTGGTCAGTGGCTGATCCTCCTTCTTCAGTGGGATCTGCCAGTAACCACAGAGGGCGTCCATCGTCGAGAAGTGCCGTACCTTCAGATGCACACTCCGTATAGCTGCAAATGGTGTGGGTGAAGGGTGGGCGGGACGGGACACCTGGCAGTTAAGCTTGGACAAGTCGGTAGTAATTCGCACACCACCGTTAGTCTTAGCCACAGCGACTAGAGGGTGGCACCAAGGGGACGGGTCGTCACCAACGGGTACGATGACACCCTGGGCCACCATGGAATCCAGTTCCTTCTTGACTGAATCCCTGAAGGCGAGAGGGATCAACCGGGGAGTGTGTATGGCAAACGGCTGTGCATCTTCCCGCAGGTGTATCCTCATAGGTGGACCCGCCATAGCCTTCAGTGGCGCGGTCCGTAGGGCCTCCTTCGTCACCAGCACATCCGAGTACTCCTTCAGGAAGTAGGCCCTTGCGGCTGAAGGAGACGTCTCGCTGTGAAGAGGAAGCAGCCGTGACTTGGGTGGAGGCGGGGCGGGAGTGGACGCAGGTTCTGGGCCGCTCTGTGCGGCAGCGCCATCGCTCGGTGATTCACGCACCCTGCTGGCGGTGTACCGAGCAGCTGGGATCTGCTCAGGAAAGTCTCTGGGCACCACGCCTAACTCCTTGCAGTGCTCCCACGACAACAAGGGTGTAGCGAGAGTAGGCTGCACGTCGATCCATCCGTGACACGACCTGTCGCCATAAGTGATCTCCGCTTGAAAGGAGCCCACAGCATCTGGCATCTGGGAACCGTCAGCATTGTAGTACTGCAGCTGCGGCGGTGGTCCCAGGTCGCGTTTGGTGAGGCCCAGTTTCTGGAGGTGCTTCAGGCCTATCACCGTAGTATCAGCGCCGGTGTCCGGTATCACCTCGATGTGACCCGACACATCACCGTGTGTGACGGCGACGCGGATGGTAGGGGAAGGGGTAGCCCTGGGGCGTGTGGTCGAGTCCACCCTTCTGATGTGACTCAGCTGCTGCTTGGGGCTGCGTGGGCCATCTGAAGGGGGCTGCGTGCGAACCACCCCGAGGGAAGTGCGCTGCTTTCCTCCTCGTCTCGGGCTTTTGGGCTTGGGTTGGCGGCAGCACTTGTCGTAGTGTCCATAGCGACCGCAGGCCTGACACTTGCGGCCTCGTGCAGGGCACCTGTCTGTGTTAGACCAGTGGCCCTTACGGTCACATCCACGACACAGTGCGTCGGCGGCCGGGCATGTCTTGGGGCCATGCTGCTTTCCACAGCTGCCACAGGAAGCACTAGGCGAAGGCGTGGAAAAACGTGTGGCAGCCTTCGCGTTGTTGGCCGCCTTCTTACCCTTCTTGTATTGTGAGATTGCTCTCACAGCAGGAGGGGCCTGTAAGGCAGAGGTGGCGGACTTGGTGGCCTCGTATGACCGACATTCAGCCACTACCACCTGGAGTGTGGAGGAAGCGTCCAGGGGGATGAGTCGATGCACCAACTCTTCGTGCCTGACACCTGTCAAGATCCTGTGCTTGATCGAGGCTTCCTCACATTCCCGGCTGTGCGCCTTGCAGACGTCGATCTCCTCTGACAAACTCATCAAGCGTACAAAAAAGTCGTCAAAGGATTCGTTCTCCGCCTGCTTGCAGCTGGTGAAGGCGCGGCGACGCAAAGCCTCGTTATTCTGACCTTTAACGTGCTCCTGTAAAAGGTGGAGCACATCCGTCACTGAAGAGGTAGAATCGGGAGGCACTTGCAACGTGTGCTCCAAAACTCTCTGGGTCTCCAGCGACAAACACATCAGAAGTTGGATGAGCTGTTTGTTTGGAGGCATGCTGTCAAGGTCCACCATCGTGGAGTAATCTGTCCACCGCCGCCTCCACTCATGAAAAAGGTGAAACGTGACGTCTGGTGAGAGGGCGGGTGGGGGTTGAACAGATGCCTTGGGAGCTGTTGGGGTAGCAAGAGTGCCTGGAGGTCGCTGGTGTGGTGGAGGAGGGAGGGTACTGGCGCCTTGCTGCGCGAAACCTGCAAGTGAGGGAGGGTGGGTTAGCGCCAGGGTCGCCAATAGTGCATCAAAACGCAACTTTTCCTCCTCTCTTCGTGTCTCCTCCCTCTGAAGTTCCATCTCTCTGCGTCTCTCGTCCCTGTTGTCCATCCACCTCAGAATTGTGGCAATGTCCGTTACTGGAGGTGGAGGATGAGAGTCTGCGCCCGGTGGAGGGGAAGGTGGTGGGGAGTCGTGTCTCCCATCTTGACGTTGTCCCTTCTTTCCGCCCATCATAGTGTGTGCGTGGACTGCACTGTTTAGTATATAAAGTGGCGGCTCAACAGCTCGAACCACATATATATGACATAAACAGCGCAGAAATAACGCATAGAGTCCACTGTTCTGTCCGTGAGTGAGTGCGTGTGTGCGTGTGTGTGTGTGTCTGAGAGAGCACTTCGTGGTGGCCTTAATGTCAGTGGCTAGAGCCGCCGCGGGGGTGAGACCGTCAGTGTCTCCCTGGATGTCACACGAGAAGGGTGTACGCCCGCGTGCTCCGTGGGTACCAAAAAAAAGAGGCCAAAGCTCAACTCTCAGCTCTAGACACACTAATACACTGACACTAACAATGCCACCGTCACTAAAACGCACTGTGACGGAGCAACACTGCACGTCGCAGCGAAACACAGCGCAACACAATACACTAAGAGTCGACGCGCACATCGCCGGCTAACTGTCCATTGTTCACACACTTGTAAGTCCACAGATCCTAGTCACTGCGCCATGAAGGTTCCAAGTGTTCCCTGAAGAAGGCAGTGATGGGTAGGGAAACACAGGATAACACTGAAGTCCATTTATTAACGGATAGGAGAAATGCAAGTAGTGACTAGCATGTGCCTTGCACGGCCCACAGAGTCAGACTGAGACTGCCTTGCCATATGGTAGCCTCGGGGCAATGTTGCCACATAACACGTGCAGTGTTTGCCATGTAATTACATATATAAATGCTACTCGGCACAGTAGCTTATTTACAAGGTTGCTACTCGTCACAGTAGCATAGATACATAACCTACAACACCCACGCCGTGCTGGCACCCACTACTACTACTATTACTACTACTACTTTGATGTCACTCGGAATCGAGTATGACAATCATCCAGCTATGATACAATGATATAAGTTATTTAGGATGTCACCTTTGTTGGTGAGCTCTGAGGTGACTAGATAGACCGATACGGGACCGGCAGGGTCGACCACAGATGTTGCATGTGTGGAGGGCTACATCTAGTGCGGGAGGGGCGATGACAGCGTCTTTCCTACGTTGGCGCTTGTCTGCCTCGGTATACAATCGGGCTAAATCAAAAGAATTGACACCTTCTCGTGTGGTGCTCCTCCAAGCTTTACGGTGCTTTGTAATCGTCTCCCATGTGAGGGGGTCAATTTGGTACTTTTTCAGGTTTGTCCTAATACTCTCCTTATACCTTTTCAGTTGCCTGCTACAGTTACGTTTACTATTCGTTAAGTGACTGTAAAGTAGCTGGTTTGGTAATCTACTGTCGTCCATGTGGGTAACATGGCCAGTCCAACATAGTTGTTCATGGATAAAGGTAGCCTCGATGCTCCTACAGTTGGTGTCAGCGAGAATACAGGCATTTGTTCTCTTGTCTTCCCAGCGAACTCGAAGGTTGGAATGCAGACAACGTTGGTGAAAGGTTTCAAGTGCCTTGAGGTGCCTCCTGTATGTGACCCATGTCTCGCTGCCATATACCAGGGTGGGGAGGACCACTGCTCGATATACGTGTAACTTTGTAGATAATTTCATCTCCCTACAGCTGAGAGACACGGGTGAGGACTCTGACAAAGGCTTGGGATGCGCATCTGATCCGAAACTGAATCTTTTCATCGATGTCCACAGTGGTGGACAGGTGGGAGCCGAAATACTAAAAGTGGGTAACATTAGATAGGGTATAGCCGGACCCCGTTCTGTGAGTCGACCTTAGTCTGAGAGCCGGTACTCACTAATGGCTGCTATGTAGACGTTACACCTAGAAAGCTCTTTTACCACAAGGGCAGTTCTTCTTTCAGGACTCTTATTTGTGCCAGTATCCAGAAGGGTCCTGGCATTCCATACAGCGACCATAAGAGGTTGTTCAGTTTGTTTTTGGTTTGATCTGTGATAGTAATTATGTTTTCGACCGCATAAGGATAACCTTACTAGGTGTGGTTGCCCAGTCAGGTTTTTTTTTTTTAGGGAAGCTAAGTTTAGGGCACCTTTTTCTAGCTCCCTCCCCACGTGGGGTGAGCAGAGTCGCTCTTGTTAAGGACTGCTCAGTCGCACAGACAGGACCGGACTGCACTGCTGCCTAGATACCAGTGCTTAAAAGACCATCGTATCTAAGCCACCCAGGTGCAGAATTGTGACTAGAGACTCCCGGCAGTCATCTCTGCCTGTCCGTGTCGCCACTCGGCTGTTGCCATAGGACTTTTGGGGTATTGGGGCTTTGATGCTGATGAGAAGTATGATGAGGTGGATGATGGCTGCACAAGAGTTGATTTATGTTTGAGGCAGGAGTGCAGGCTGCAACCACACATCTTGGCTCTCTCTTTTCCTGATCCAATGGTGCAAGTGTTGTAACGACTGGGGAGAGGGAGGTGTTGCAATGGACTGCCGATAGCTCAGTTTGTTGGGTTCCTATGTTGGTAACCTCTTCTGCCTATTTCACCATTGGAATCTTACTGGAGCTCTGTAAGCATGTCTGCTTGATGCGGGGCTCCACCGCAGACTTTTCGCTCTGGGTTTACTCCCGTAGCCTTATATCTATCAAAGTTAATCCGCCAGGGTGTGTCCACATGCCAGTGGGCCTATGCACTGTCCCTCTGGTTTAGCCTGGGCCCACGAGGCACCCAGTTGCCATGTGTTGCCACGAAGAGAAACAACTGGAGTCTTGATGGTGAAGAGGCTGTGTACTGGCAGGGGAAGACTTATGCAAGTTGCTTCCCTGTTCGCCACGAGGGCTAGCCACAGGCAGTAACTGAAAGCGAAAGGAAGCAAACAGTGCCTGCACTTAACACTAACATAATGCTGCCACACTAGACACATTACACCTCCCTGTGTGCTCACAAACACACACACACACACACACACGCACACACACACTCACACACACACACTCACATCTGTTTACTCCTACCATCACCTACATACTCTCACTTAGTCCTCCATTCTTTCTCACACATCGCTCACTACTCTCGTATAATGCTTTCTCTGTACCAAGTAGATTTTTCTCCCTAATACAAATCTTCATCACTTCCCACAGCGTATATAGATCACCTTCTCAAAGTTTCGTCTAGATACCCTATTGATGCCTACAGTTACCTGTTCTACCATATGTAATTTTTTTTAAATTGTTTTTACTTGTGTTATTTGGTCGCTACAGTCCCCTGCCTCCTCTTATTCCTCCCTGTTCCTGACACATCCTAACAAGGGAGCCTATTAGCCTCTGAACACCTAACTATTCAGTGCAAAAGGTGGCAGGCAGTATGGTTGGCGCTGCACTCGACCATTTTAAATTCCCCATCTGCAAAAGTCGATACCGAAGCTAAGTTAACCAAAACTAATCTAACGTAATGTAACGTAACGTAACCTAACCTAACCCACACCTAATTTTTGTCCTTGTTATGTTTCTTGTACTTTACAGCTTCAGTTTGTTGATATATTCTTCTATTTAATCCCTGCGTCTCCTCACCTTTCCTCTCTACTATCACCTTTTCTTGCTTTTTTTTTGCTTTATAAACCCATCTTATTCTCCTCCTAAGTTATGTGAATTGTTTATTACTTTCAGTTACATTTTACTCTTATAGACAAAGAGAGTTCTATCATAATATTTAACTGTTGATGGATTAGTGGAATAATTAATCTTATTATGCGCCTCACATCCTGAATTGTTGATACTCAGTAATATTATAACGTCAAGTTTTATGATATAACATTATAAAATTCACTATAAGACTTTTAATCATACCCAAACTCGTCTTTTATTCTCCTTGATGTACAGCTTATCCTCTGTATATATCTCCACTCAAAGAAAAAAATGCATGAAATATATTTATCAATGAATAAGATCTTCTATTATATTTCTACTGTATATGTAAACTCCCTCTCGCCCACGTGCCCAAAATATTTACCTTTTTTTTTCATTTTCTACTTTTGCATTCAAATCACTGAACGATAAGTTTTCTTTTTCTCGAGAGTCTCTTGGTATGCACTATACTCAAACACTTCCAAAATTGTTTATTCCTAACATTCCATGACTTATCTTTGTCACCCAAGCAAAGAACCTCAATACCCTTCTGTATGGCAGCGAGACAAACTACACATTTCGGACGGTATCTCATGGCGCTTGAAAGTCTCCACCAGCATGGTTTCCGATCCTTACTCCGAGTCTAGGGAGATATTTTCCTGTTCCCATTCATTTCCCAGGAGAGAGTGGAAGCAACTCGTAACTCAGGTGGAACTCATTTGAGTCCGTTGGCCTTATTGTCCATCCAATTGATGACGGTGGTTACTCCGTCACTAGGTGGAAGGTTGTTGAGGTGGACCAGCTGAATAATCCGGACATTCACATCGCTGTTTTAGTCAAGGATGGAATGGTAATACACTTTTCCCCGGCGAGGGAAGCCGTCTTAGCCTTTAGAGAGTTGCCGCCAACAGTGCGAAGGGGGAGTCACATCGTTGGTGGCCGGGCTGTAGAAACTCTTGGTAGCATACGCATATATACATATACCACACGAATACAACCGCACGCACAGCATTGAATTGAATTGAATTGTAACAGTTTATTTAGCCAGAAAAACACAGATACAGAGTGGATAATAATAACAATATTAACATGGCTGAGCCAGTTGAGAACCTGAGCTCTCTTTGAGGCACCTGATATATACTATACATTTATCTCAAGGAAATATTATGTAACCTTTAGTATCATCTGGAATAGTACAATAGCATGGTAGTGATAAGTAAAAATGTACAAGTAATAAACGCAACCTTTTAGTGAAGAACACAATCAGCGTTTTTGTTAAATATTAGTACTGAAACCTATTAATCTCTTACAGACACTCTGTTTACAGTTTTCCCTGAACTGTATTCATCAGAAGTAACCAAAGATGATTGTTAATATTTTACATTCCCGGAGGTACTATAATGGGTCCAATAGGGCTTCCAAAACTTTCTCTCCAACAGTCTTAAACACATGCAAAACTAAATCAGTACATCTAATACCCGCTCCTCCAGGTGCTGAAAAAAATTATGTCTCTCTCTCTCTCTTTATATATATATATATATATATATATATATATATATATATATATATATATATATATATATATATATATATATATATATATATGTATTTATATATATATATAATATATATGTATTTATATATATATAATATATATATATATATATATATATATATATATATATATATATATATATATATATACATATACCACAGAAGTATAGCTTTCTGTGCCGTCAAAAAAAAATCCTACAAAACAGTTTCTCTCTCTTAAAGTCACTGTACTCAAGGGGTGAGCCAGAAAATGTCGACCAATCTTGGGCCACGAACAACCAACACACACTTATGTCAAAGAACACGACCATAACTTTCAACCTTCCTCTCTACAACACCAACTTTTCCCAACGCCCTTGTACTCCACAACACATGACCTCATCTTTCAAGTACTCTCTCCACAACATACTACCTCCTCCTCCACTCTCGTGTTCCTCACTCTAGTATGTGTGACAATTTACAATAGAGGTGTGACGACCTCATAAAAATATTTCACATTCTACTTTAGACATGACGCTTCATTATGAGGTTGTTACTCTGGCTTTAGGTGTATGATTCTGGTGTGTGGATGTGAGTGTTTCGTGAGGATGTCACAGGTTAGTGTTGATGTGACATTTTCGTGTGGGTGCGACAGGTTAGTATGAATGTGACAGTTTACTGTGGATGTGACAGTTTAGTGTGGATGTGACACTTCAATGTGGGTGTGACAGTTTAATGTGGATGTTATATTTTAGTGTGGATGTGACATTTAAGTGTGGATGTGACATTTCAATGTGGATGTGACTCTTTGAAATGAAGGTGCAGCATTGTAGTATGATATCGTGACCCTGATGTATGGATATGACACTCTAAATAGAAATACAGAAGAACATAGCAAACAACAGCAGACATGTTACCCCATGTGAGGCAGCTCGTATTTGAAACTTCCTTATGTAATTATGCTAATCATATTACTTGGCAACTTGTTCTACTCATTTGAAACTACAGTGTTTGTCCATTTCCTTCTATTGTTACAAATTTCATCTTGATTTTATAGTTTCAGCATTTTATATAAACTTTCTGTAACCCCATCATCCATTTGTAATATCGCCCTTCACTCTCTTTTCTCGTATTTTCTTAATATTTCTCTACACGGACAAGACACGACGGCGAAGGTAATCTGTAATATCCTGGGAATTAGTAAGAGGATGTTTTGAGTAATGAATGAGTCCATATGGTAGCTTCTTCCCGTCAGTTTTGTACAAAGTTGAGGCAGCAACATATAAATAATTCTCACCTCAGCTTTCATCTCCTCGCTAAGTTCACAGCAGCAGCACAAAGTTTCCTCAGGGTTGTATGGGTTGGGACTAGAAACGAGTTAATGAAGAAGGGAATGTGAAGTAAGTCATACAGAGAGAGAAGGTGGTCATTCATGGACAGGTTTAGGGGTCATACATGGGCAGGTGTGGGGGTCATACATGCGCAGGTTTCGGGGTCATACATGGGCAGGTGTGGTGGTCATACATGGGCAGGTGTGGGGTCATACATGGGCAGGTGTGGGGGTTATACACGGAAAGGTGTGGGGGTCATACATGGGCAGGTATGGGGGGTCATATATGGGCAGGTGTGGGGGGTCATACATGGGCAGGTGTGGGGGTCATACAGGTGAGATGTGAAGAACAATATTTGGGAGGTGTTGCGTTTATACAGGGACGGTGTGTAGGTTATACAAGGAAGATGCGGCGGTAATGTAATGTGTACCAGTTAAGATAAAGTTAAGATAAGACTGACAACAAATTTATAGCGAGGAGGTGGAAGAAGTGTGACAGACCAAAGAATGAGTCCGCAGTGTTGTGGCCAAAGAGAGTCGCCGCCTCTGACAACCTATAACAGCATATATACACAACAGGAAATTAAATGTCAGGGAGAGGACCTATATGGCTCTCTCTTCTGGTGACTTACATCGTGGTAGTTGAAGGATCCTTTCCTGAGGCTCAACGCTTATCTCCTATGAGTTATATATGTATTTTTTGTCTTTTTTTCATTTTTATTCTGTGTGTTTGTACTTGAAAGGCGATGTCTCTTCAGTTATTTCTGTGTCACTTCTTGTAATATGATGGGCAAGATATGAACCTGGTCATGTCGAGAAGATGAATTTACTCTCTCTCTCTCTCTCTCTCTCTCTCTCTCTCTCTCTCTCTCTCTCTCCCCTCTCCTTCCTTTTCTCCGTCTGATTGTTGTAGGTCTGTTTCATTCTAGACTTATAGTTGCACACACACACACACACACACACATGCAAGATACGTTGGCTATGATAATAATACTGTATAAAAATGTTTTGTTAATTATTGAAATGTTCTACAGACGAGTATAAGGACAATCATGTCGTAGATAAATAAAATGTAAATTAGTATGTAACCTTATGTAACTAAAACTAACTTAATCTAAACTACCTTAACCTAACCTAACGTGTTTAGACAAACTTTGAGGTAAACTGCTGTGTGACCCGACATTATAGAGGCGGAATAAACGGATTGAGACGACTGCCAGGGAGCACTTGGTGTGACAACTGTGGATCGTATTTCACGTACACAATTTCTTCACCCAAAATAATTGTGCTGCCACTCTTCTGAAACTCGCTACCGTAGTTTTTAACTCACAGAAGTCAAATTTGGTTATGTTATTTTGCTTGTGCACTTAATTTTGGTTGAGGACGTACGGTACATAGTGTAGTGTAGAGTCGTAAACTATGAGCTGCCCCTCTAATTCTAAAGGATAGTTAGGTTAGGTTAGGTTAGGTTAGGTTAGGTTAGGTTAAGTTAGGTTTTCATTAGTGTGTTGAATCATTACGTGAAAAAGGTGGGGTGCCTAATGTTGATATGATCAGGTGAGTCATTAACTCTTCACCTCATGCTATAGCACACACCCCACGCCCCAGTCGTGGCAGAATTAGCGACAGTCACAAAGTAAACATTCTATTTGCTGAACGAATTAGTGAGTAATTCATACACCAGCTTCAATGGCTGTTCCATGAATGAGCGAGGCGAATTTTATGCTTTGATAAATTGATATATCGAGCTTGTGAAATGTAATCAACTCTAAATATGATGAGTGACAAATTTCGCATGTGTCACAGGTAAGCTTTTAGGATCAAATGTGTGAACATTTACTAACAGCTAATTAACACTTTTTGGTGAACCACATAAACTGTTCAACTTACTTTATAAACTGGCAGAAAAATATATCTTACGAATTTTGCATATATTTTTTACTTTTATTAGAAATTTGCTCAAAAAACTCGTATTATATCTCTCTCTTGCTCACACACACACACACACACACACACACACACACACACACACTTGGTCACTTGGGAAACCCACGCCAGAGCTGAGGACCATCTACAACGCCTTTTTTCTCCCCAAACTAACGTATGCGTCACCAGCCTGGTCGTCTTCTCTCAACTCCACCCAACAACGTCAGCTAGAGAAGGTACAGAAAAGGGCCTGCAGAATCATGCTCGGTGCAGAATACTCCGGCTACACCAACGCTCTCTCCACCCTGGAAATGCCATTCCTCAGTGACCTCCACCACCAAGCACTGGAAAGGTTTGGCCGTGGACTACTGCACCACCCTCGCCATCGTCACCTCCTGCCACCTGCAGCCCCCCACCCAACTCGCGCATTCCGCCACTACAACAAAATTCAGCCCATAAGAGCGCCCACCGATAGATATAAGAACAGCACCATCCCATCTATTGTTAAAATAATAAGCAACTCCTGATTTATGTACTGTACAGCCCTGTAATTGTATTCAATGCATATTATATCATTATGTCCAAATCAAATGTAAGTCTGTATATTTTCAGCCACCGGCTGCAACTTTATTAATAAACCGTTTATTATTATTATTATTATTATTATTATTATTATTATTATTACACATACACACACAAACACACACACGCACACACGCGCGGCGCACGCACTCGTATAAACAAATTACAGCAAATGGAGGAAGTATCTGTATGTGCTCTTTCTTTCAGTAACAACGAATTATATCGGGAAAGGATTACTATCATGCATTGTCACTGGAATCAAGATCAAACAGATTCTCCCTCCAATTGCTGTCATCTATTCACTATAACTGCTCTAGCAAATACATCCAACTATTGTGTTCCCCTTCCACAGCAAGGCTCCAAGATATCCATTTGTTTTCTCTCTGCTCCCTAACACAGCACAACATCACACAATAACAGCAATTCTGGGGTGGTTCTTCTTCTGTCCAAATGTTAGATAGGGTAAAATCAAAAGACATTTCGTCTTATTAACTCTCCTTCTTTAGTCGATAATCTCTCTTCCCTTTCTCTTCGCCGCAATGTTGCTTCACTCTCTCTCTTTTACAGGTACTTTAACGGGCAATGTTCGGTGGATTTGGCATCCTGAGTACCGCCGGCAAGGCCGTGGGCTCGTAACACTCGTCTTGCCCTCGGTGCCCACAGTTTCTCTGTGGCTGTCGGTCACACTAGAATAACCCGTTATAGTACATCCTTCTTTCCTCACACAGCCAAACTGTGGCATGCTCTGCCTTCTTCTGTATTTCAATACTCTTACAATCTGTCTCACTTCAAAAAGCTGGTTTTCCGGCATCTTCGTTCTGTAGATTAATACAAGTGATCGTGAGCTCTTCGTTCCCGGTGGCGAGTCTTTGGTACAGTTTACCGAGGCTTGAAAGTTCGAACACTCGTGCTTGGCTAGCGCGCAACCGCCGTCTGGCGGAGAGCGTACAGCGACATCGTTTTCGAGTGTAAATAAAATGGTTAATTAATTCGTTGCTAAAGGCACCATCGACATGGGACCAGGTTTGTTCCACTCTACGAATTTTTTTGCGATTTTTCCACCAAGTTTGATGAAAAACGATTGTGCCGGTTCGGCTGTAATAATCATGGTTGTGGTTGTTATAATCATGGTCGTGGTTGTTATAATCATGGTCGTGGTTGTTATAATAATGGTCGTGGGTGTTATGATCATGGTCGTGGTTGTTATAATCATGGTCGTGGTTGTTATAATCATGGTCGTGGGTGTTATAATCATGGTCGTGGTTGTTATAATCATGGTCGTGGTTGTTAAAATCATGGTCGTGGGTGTTATAATCATGGTCGTGGTTGTTATAATCATGGTCGTGGTTGTTATAATCATGGTCGCGGGTGTTATAATCATGGTCGGGTATAATCATAGTCGTGATTGTTATAATCATGGTCGTGGTTGTTATAATCATGGTCGTGGTTGTTATAATCATAGTAGTGGTTGTTATAATCAGTCATGGTTATTATATTCATATTCGTGGTTGTTATAATCATGGTCGTGGGTGTTTTAGTAATGGTCGTGGTTGTTATAATCATGGTCGTGGTTATGATCATAGTCGTGGTTGTTTAATCATTGTCGTGGTTGTTATAATTATGGTCGTGGTTATTATAATCATGGTCGTGGTTTTTATAATCATGGTCGTGCTAGTTATAATCATGGTGGTGGTTGTTATAATCATGGTCGTGGTTGTTATAATCATAGTCGTGGTTGCTGTAATCATGGTCGTGGGTGATATAATCATAGTCGTGGTTGTTTTAATCATGGTCGTGGTTGCTATAATCATGGTCGTGGTTATTAAAATCATGGTCGTGGTTGTTATAATCATGGTTGTGGTTTTTATAATCATGGTCGTGGTTGTTATAATCATGGTCGTGGTTATGATCATAGTCGTGGTTGTTTAATCATTGTCGTGATAGTTATAATCATGGTGGTGGTTGTTATAATCATGGTCGTGGTTGTTATAATCGTAGTCGTGGTTGTTGTAATCATGGTCGTGGTGATATAATCATAGTCATGGTTGTTTTAATCATGGTCGTGGTTGTTATAATCATGGTCGTGGTTAAAATCATGGTCGTGGTTGTTATATTCATGGTCGGCTGTTATAATCATGGTCGTGGTTGTTATAATCATGGTCGTCGTTGTTATAATCATGGTCGTGGTTGTTATAATCATGGTCCTGGTTGTTATAATCATGGTCCTAGTTGTTATAATCATAGTCGTGGTTGTTATAATCATAGTCGTGGTTGTTATAATCATGGTCGTGGGTGATATAATCATAGTCGTGGTTTTTATAATCATGGTCGTGGTGGTTATAATCATGGTCGTGGTTGTTATAATCATGGTTGTGGTTTTATAATCATGGTCGTGGTTGTTATAATCATGGTCGTGATTGTTATAAATTATGGTCGTGGCTTGTTATAATCATGGTCGTGATTGTTATAAATCGTGGTTGTTATAATCGCGGCCGTGGTTATTATAATCATGGTCGTGGTTGTTTTAATCATGGTCGTGGTTGTTAGAATCATGGTCCTGGTTGTTATAATCATGGCCGAGGTTGTTATAATCATGGTCGTGGTTGTTAATCATGGTCGTGGTTGGTCGTGGTTGTTATAATCATGGTCGTGGTTGTTGTAATCATAGTCGTGGTTGTTATAATCATGGTCCTGGTTGTTCTTATCATGGTCCTGGTTGTTATAATCATGGTCGTGGTTGTTATAACCATGGTCGTGGTTGTTATAATCATGGTCCTGTTTGTTATAATCATGGTCGTGAGTGTTACAATAAGGGTCGTACCAGAGACTAACACAGGTAGAATAAACTCCACACCTTATCTTTAATCTCAATAAACCCAGATTAACCTAACCTAATCAACAGGATTAGAGACCATTAGGACTGTACCACCAATACCGATACATTTCACACTGGATTAATAACAAAACATTTAATCACATTTCCAATAGCTAATGTCTTACGGATATCTTATCAAGTTGTGAGTCTTACATGTCGATATAATTATGTTTTATTCTGACAAATATTTATAGTTCGTTGTGTATTGTATTGTATGGTATGGTATTGTATGGTATTGTATGGTATTGTACTGTATTGTATCCTGCTGATAGCGTACAGCGAATGAGGGTGCTGCAAGTCCGTAGACTTGCATGGTTAATTAGTGTGCCCATCATTTTCCATCGTAAATAAAATGCTTAATTAATGCCTTCCTAAAAAAACCATCAACATGGGACCAGATTTGTTCCACTCTACTAATTTTTTGCGATTTTTCCACCAAGTTTGATGAAAAATGATTGTGCCATTTCGGCTGCCTAGAACAGACAGACAGACAGACAGACAGCCAGACAGAAAGACAGACAGACAGCTAGTCCTATAGTATATTAGATTAGACAGTGTTTTTCTCTTCTATTTTTAATTTATTTCTACTCCTATTTTTTCATACCCAAGACCCCGTTGTGGGTCGATGACCTGTGCCCGGGAGGGCTGTTCCCCATAAAAAAAAAAAGATTGAAAGTGATATTAGTTAGAGGAAGACACGTCAGTTATTCAGTCATGTTCAAAGTAGTTATGTCATCATACTCAAGGTAGCTAAAATCACCATTCACGAGATTCAGGAGGCAAGATCATGCATGAACTCATTATCCAAGATTTTAACTACCATTTAAGACTCTATAGAAGACTGTATGTATACTTTTGCTAACAAACCTTGAGTACAGAGACAGGTTAAAGCATCTTAATTTGCACTCCCTCGATAGACGTAGAGTGAGGGGCGATATGATCGAGGTGTATAAATGGAAGTGAGGGCTAAACAAAGGTGACATTACAAAGGTACTCAAACTATCCAACCAGGAGCAAACTCGTAACAATGGTTTTAAATTAGACAAATTTAGATTTAGGCGCGAAATAGGTAAACACTGGTTTGGAAATAGAGTAGTGGATTAGTGGAACAAGTTACCAAACACCACCATTAACTCCAATACGCTGGATAGCCTCAAACATAGTTTGGGTGGATATATGAACGATAAGGGTTGGGTGTAAACGGGACTACCCAGTATGGGCCAATAGGCAGTTTTCTCCATTCTTATGTTCTTATGTTCTTATCTCGTTGGACTTTTCACTCGCTCTATTGCCTGTAGCGCTTCCTGTATGCTCGTTCTGAGGGTCATTTCACGGGGTCTAGTGCTGAGATATTGCTTTTGAGGCTGTGAGCGTTTAGGTAAAGTTATTAGTGTGTGTGTGTGTGCCAGAAGCCGTCGTCAACAACCTTATAACAACTACTGAGTTGATGAAGGGTCACTGCCTGGCAATTTGAACTTTGACCTCAGAGTTTAAATTACCAAAACCCGGACCGCTTGCACATGTCTACTTAAAACTTTTTCACTAACCAGAGCCAAAATAGCATGTGTACTTATTACATTTATAACACACACATATTTCCGATTTTCTGTATTTTGTTAATCCCACAAACTGTCACCAAAAATCCCACTTCCATCTCTTCTACTTACTTTATAATCCAACAATTATTTAATTCAAGCGTCTATAAATCTCTTTTTTTCAGTTCTAACTCTCCAAATATTTCGTAAAGGTCTTTATTTATATTTTTACCTCATTTACTCGGTGACTCAATCCTCAACTCTTTACTCTATTCGCAGACATGATTAACTGCCCAGTATGTGAAACATTTCGTGTCCTCCATTATGGCAGTGATCAAGATATGTCATTAATTTCTTGCCTCTCTTCTTACTTAACCACATTCTTGTCCAAACTCATCCACTGACTCTTACAACCCACACAGCAGGTTTCTTTACAGACTTCCAGTTATTCTCCTCCCATTTGTTTACTTTATCACTATATGCCAAACACTCACTTTCCTCTGTTATTATTGTTGTCTTTTCTCTTACTACCCCAACCAATAAACCATTGAGAGTTGATGTAGTACTAGTTTTATTGGGGAACCAGTTGTTCTCTTCCTGACACTGCAACATATAGGTTACTCTTTATGTAAAAACTTTGGTCAACATTCAACAATTTTCCTCTCATTGAATGCAATTTTCATTGCTTTTTGCATTACTTTGCTCTCGAATCTCTCTTAGTTTTCCAGATCTATAATGCCACACTTTTTTGTGGGGAGGGGGGGGGGCATCTTCTAGAAACTTTTCATCCTTCATGCCAAGACTTCATTCAGATATTCTTGCTCTTATCTTAACCCACACACATCTCTTGAGGTGTTCTGTGTTTTATGTATTAAAGATATATTCATTCAAAATATTTGTTTATTCTCATTACTTCTCCCTTTATTCAGGGGAACATTACACATCCTCTGTTGTCATCGTTCTTATGTGCTAAAAATATGAGAATATAATAAACCAGTTAAAAATATTGTGTACTACAGTACCTCTGAAAATTGCAGCTTCAGGGGAAATTCTCACTTTATCGGATCTGGTGATGCGGTCATCTGTTTATAAAAATAAGTGTTCTTATCTCCAATTTAACGAAGGCAACTCAAGGAATACTTCGAGGTTATTTTTAAAACTTCAATAATAAAAAAAGTTACTAAATTCAAATTCTTGAAACTTGAGGTAAATACATAGATGGTGTCCATATACTGCTGTGGATATGATTAACTTCATTTAGACGTAGCGAGTCTGTCTGTGCTTGTGACCTGATCCGTGACATTACCTCACTCCCACCGGACGAGGCCCCGACAACAAAGGCTGTATCACTGTTTCATCTCCTGCGAATGACCTGTCAGATTCACTTGGCCACCTAATTGGATAATACCAGGTGATTACAAATGAGCTTCCAGAATTAAAAAAAAATTATTATGGACAAAATAAAAAACCCACAGGAAAAAATAAGATAATGTATAAAGACTGAGCTAAAAGAGTTTTGTTTTCAAGCGATATAAATGAATTATTGTCTCCTGTTGTGGCTCTGCAGACATCAAAGCTGTACAGTATTCTGTTTCCCCCCATGCATTTTGGAGCATATCATACTGAACTTTGTTACAGCCTCATAAATATTTTTCTTCGTATTTTCCAAAGTTTCTGATACTGGTGGAACAAAAGCTTCACTTTTAACGAAAGTCCCAGATGAAAAAAATATCACTAGTTTTCATAACAAAATTTCAAATCGTGAATATATATATATATTAATATATATATATATATATATATATATATATATATATATATATATATATATATATATATATATATATATATATATATATATATATATATATATATATATATATATATATATATATATATATATATATATATATATATATATATATATATATACACTTCGGCTCCTCCTGGTCAACAGTATTATCCTGGTAACCCAAACGAAACAAGATATAAGTAAGCCTTACTGAATGTCGGAACAGATACGTAGTACCACACCAGTCGTCTGTTCTCTTTCCAGGCATTATGTGGTCACTCTTTTAGGCAAAGTACGTAGGTACCATGCTGTTAGGTAACTTCTTTTAGCCTTCGCTTTCTGCCGGGCAGGCTGTAGTAATGCTTCTATTGGTAACGTTGCCGATGATTGAGGCAGTGAACACGTGTATCTTTCAGCCGATATATTTTCTTGCAGTGTACTGTAGGTAAATACAGAAAAGGACAAAACTTTGCCAAAGTGCAGAATTTGTCTGCTGAGGCAGTAGTCAGGTGTAGAATTTGCATCGGTCAGGAGGACGTGTCTGTTATAAGGCACTTAACGATAGAAGAGGGCAATTTTTCGTTCGGTTAATGTCTCCTCGAACACAGCTGAAGGAACCTTTCCATGACGGCCATCCCAGCTGGATGATTTGCTAGCCTTTGTGGGGCCTGGTCTGGGACATATAGCTGTTGACAACCCATTGGTTAGCTCCCGGAGTCTTATTCTCCAGCACAATCTCTTACGTCTTCAAAAGAATTTCAACGAACAATTAATTGGCTGCAGTGGATGATGGCAGTTCTACTGTACATGGGGAGGAATCTGTCACGCTTTTAGGGAAAACTTTGTTCCTTAACGTAATGGAAACGAGTTCAAGCATCGTATGATTTGCTTGTTTCATTCCGACATCGTTTATAATCATGAAGGACAGAAAGGATAAAAAGGACAAATGTTTGCCTTGGTTATGTTAGATTAGTAATAATACTATATGGTTATGACCGTCTATATCAAGGGTATTCAATTACTATATGTGAAGGTCCATTCACACAAAATTTTAGATGGCCAAGGTCCGGATGAGACTTCATATTATATGAGGTAATAACAAACAAATAAAGAGTAAACATTTCAGTATATTTCCATCTCATTTTTTTTTACGGGGTAGAGCCCACCGGGCACAGGTCATCGAAACACAGCGGGCCCTGGGGGCGAAAAATAAGAGTAAAAAGAAATTAAAAATATAAAAGAAAAAGACCATATTAAACTACACCACGAAGATGCCGGAAAACCAGCTTTTTAAAGTAAGACAGATTGTAAGAATATGGAAACACAGAAGAAGGCAGAGCATTCCACAGTTTGGCTTTGTGAGGAAAGAAGGATGTACTATAACGAGTTATTCTAGTGTGACTGACAGCCGCAGAGAAACTGGGGCATCGCGGGCCTTGCCGGCGGTACACAGGATGCCAAATCCATCGAACTTTGCCCGTTAAAGTACCTGTGAAAGAGAGAGAGTGAAGCAACATTGCGGCGAAGAGAAAGGGAAGAAAGATTGTCAACTAAAGGAGGCGAATCAGTAAGACGAATTGCCTTTGATTCCACCCTATCTAACAGCTGGACAGAAGAAGAGCCACACCAGATATGAAAGCAGTACTCGAAGTTAGGACGAATGAATCCTTTATATACTTGAAGCAACTGCTCAGGAGTGAAGTAGCTACGGCATCTGTACAGCATTCCCAGCTTTCGAGAGGCAGCTTAAGCATTTATAATCTCAAAATCTGTTGACAATGCAAACGAATTAAAGAAATGAACAAGAGCCCATGGATCAAAAGAAGCCATACAAATATTGCAATTATAGAATGTACAGTCTGGTTCAAAAGTAATTATTCATCCCTCTTTGCTGAATAGGCAAAGGGGGATGATTAATTTTGACCCTGAGTGCACATGTAATTGTGACCTTGGGCCTTTGAGTAATTAATCATTAGTGTGGAAAGTGACACTTCGTGCTTTTTGTCAATTCCCTAAACTCTGGTAGAAATGATTTGATAGCTAGTCTAAGGCAATGGTGAAGGTGTGGTGATGCTGGAGCGGTATTTTCTTCTTCACTAAATTCATTGCGGAGAAAGTAGACATTGTGAGTATATGCAATGCGACTTTGTGAAGATGAGTGGAACTAGCTTGAGACACCTTCAATGTCTATAATGTGACGTAATCACAGTTATCAACCTTTTCTTTCAAGGATACATTTTCTTGGGGAAAAATTAGTTCCATTTGGATTGATGCTGCACATACCGATTTGAATGTCTGTTTTGCCTCTTCTGAAAACTAGGAGACGTTTGTGACCAAGAAGGGGTTCTGAGTGAACAACAGCAGCTGTCTTCCGAGAGACATATCATCAAAACGAGCCTTGAAATCATCACTAAGTTTCTTGATGAAGTGAACAGCATATGGTTATGATGTTTCCTTCCTTTGGTCTGCTCCAAATGTTTGGAGAAGTGGAGAAGCTCTCCCCGGAGATCGTGCTAAAAAAGATCCAGTGTCTTCTGGAAAGCTCGAACAGTTGATATTAGATCACACACTGTGTTGTTCCCCCCTTGCAGCTTGACACTGAGAGCTTTGAGATAAGATGTAACATCTGCTAAAAACGCTACAATTTCCATTTTTTCCATATTCCAAAAACATAACATATTATAACCTAACATAATCTAACATAACGAAACTTAACCTAACATAACATAATATAACTCAACAGAATCTAACATAACATAACATAACATAACTCTTCCAGGTAGTGCTAAGGTGTTTAATCAACACACAACCATAATGTGATCCACTGATGACTACCAACACAGCATGTATGAGGATACTCTACCAACAGTGTGTGTGTGTGTGTGTGTGTGTGTGTGTGTGTATGCGTGCGTGTGTGTGTGCATGCGTGCGTGTGTGTGTGTGCGTGCGTGTGTGTGAGTGTGTGCATGTGTGTGTGTGTGTGTGTGTGTGTGTGTGTGTGTGTGTGTGTGTGTGTGTGTGTGTGCGTATGTATGTGTGTATGTGTAAGTGTGTATGTGTATGCGTGTGTATGTGTATACGTGTGTGTGTGTGTGTGTGTGCACAGGGTGGTGTAATGCGTCTGTGTGTGTGGGTGTTGCACACAAGGTGGAGTAATGCGTCTAAAGTGGCAGCATTATGTTAGTGTTAAGGTGCAAGCACTGCTTGCTTCCTCTCGCGTTCAGCTACCTCCACTGGCTAGCCCTTGTGGCGAACAAGGAAGCAAATTGTATAAGTCCTCCCCTGCCAGTACTCAGCCTCTAAGCCATCAAGACTTCTGCGATGCCTCCTCGTGGCAATTCACGTAACTGAGTGCCCCATGGACCCAGGCTAGGCCAGCAGGGTCTTTCGGAGCAACAGTGGACCCCAGAGGGACGGCACACAGGCCCACTGGCATGTGGACACGTCCTGGAGCCTAACAACCACTGCCCCACTGCCTTGCGGATTAACCTTGGTAGTTATAATACTACAGGAGTAAAATCCGAACGAAAAATCTGCTGTGTAGCCCTGCATGAGGCAGACATGCTTACAGAGCTCCATTAAGACCCCGACGGTGGTATAGGCGAAAGAGGTGACCAACATAGGAACCCAATGACAACACCGGCGGACGAAGGTAATGTATAATGGACAGGGTACTAAGGCGAAACCCAACAAACTGGGCTATCGACAGTCCATTGCAACTCTCCCTCTCCCCAGTCTTTGCTACACATGCACCACTAGATCAGGAAACGGGAGAGCCGAGGTGTGGTTGCAGCCTGAGCACCTGCCTCACCACATAAATCAACTCGAGCATAGCCATCATCTGGCTCATCATACTTCTCATCATCAAAAACCCTATGCCCCCAAAAGTGCTATCGCAACGGACGAGAAGCGACAGGGAGATAGGCAGAGAAGACTGCCGGGAGTCTCTAGTCACAACTCTGCACATGGGCGACATAGATAAGATGGTCGTTTATGCACTGGGATCTAGGCAGAAGTGCAATCCAGTCCTGTCTGTGCAAGTGAGCAGCTCTTTCAAGGAGCCAATCTGTTCATCCCACATGAGGTGGGGGCTAGAAAATGGTGACCTAAACATAGCCTGTCTAAAGAACCAACCTGACTGCGCAACCGCACCCAGTAAGGTCATCCTTATACGGTCAAAAACACACTCATAATCGCAGATCAAAGCAAAAACTATACAACCTCTAATGGTCGCTGCATGGAATGTCAAGACCCTTCTGGATACTGTCACAAATGAGCGTCCTGACAGAAGAACCGCCCTTGCGGCAAAAGAGCTGGCTAGGTATAACTTCGACATGGCAGTCACTAGTAAGGCCCTGCTCCTTAACGAGGTCGTCTCACAGAATGGGGGTCTGGCTATTTCTGCTTCTGGAAAAGTATCTATGCTGAGAGAAACCGCATTTATGGAGTTGGCTTTGCCATCCACCAATACATCCTCCATAGGCTAATTGAATCGCTTGTTAGGATCAATGAGCGCTTCATGACGCTAAGAGTACCACAGCATCTCTCACGTCATGCCTTCTTCATCAGTGCATACGCCCCAACACTGGACATAGAGGGTGACATCAAGGCGGCCTTTGATGCCGACCTTGACAGAGTGCTAACCTTTGTCCCCAGAGAAGGTAAGGTTGTGCTCCTAGGTGACTTCAATGGCAGAGTTGGCAGGGAATCATAGGGAGAAATGGACTAGGAAGTGTAATTCCAACGGTTTTAACCTCCTAAGTAGGTGTGCTGCACACAACCTCACGATCACCAATACCTTGTTTACCCCGGAGGACAAGTTCAAGGGTTCGTGGCAGCACCCACGATCCAAACGCTGGCATCTCATTGACTACATCATTGTCAGAGATAGAGATCGCCGAGATCTCCTCATCACCCTAGCCATGCGTGGCTCAGACCACGGCAACACTGATCATCCGCTCGTCAGAGCCAAGCTCTCACTTCACGTCGCCCCAAAACGGCGAAGGCAACAAGCTTCCAGAAGAGGTTTTAACACTTAGCTTCTGAGGTATCCAGCAGTAGCACATGCTTTGAGAGAGCAGCTCAAACATGGGCTGATAAACAACCCAACAACAAACAGCCCAAATCTCACTGCGAAATAGAGTATTCTTGTCACTGTCCTGACAAAAACCTGCAGGGAGCCCATCAGCCAGATCGAAACATACGTGCTGCTTTAATTACCTGGCAGAACAACCCTCAGTCTTGGACCAAAGCTGATACTTTCCACAAGAAGAAAGCAGCAGCCCATCGTGAACGTCACATTCTATAGAACTACTGGTTTAAACAAAAAGCACATGAAACGCAAAAACTTACAGATCAACACAAGATGCGCGAATTTTTCACTTTCACTAAAACATTTTATGGGCCAATCACTCGTGGCGCAGCCCCCCCTCTGCTCATCCGACAGTAACTCTATAATTAAAGACAAAGCAGTCATCCTTCAGTGCTGCAAAGATCACTACCATTCGCTGCTCAACCGAAACACCGATGTAGATGTCCTGACTACCCAGCACGTCTCTCAGCTACTGCCAAAAACACATGAAAAATAACAAAGCCTCAGGGCCTAATGAAATCCCAACTGAGGTGTATAAAGCAGGAGGACCTCTGCTTACTAGCCATCTCCACTCTCCTCTGGAGAATATATGGGAAAAGGAAAAATTCTCCCAAGCTCTTAAAAATGCCTCCATCGCTAATACTTATAATAACAAGGGAGATCAGTCAGACTGTGGCAACTACCACAGGATTTCACCGCTGTCTCTAGCTGGTAAATTTATCGCCTGAGTTCTCCTAAACAGGCTTCTTTCTGAGGCGGAAAACTTCCTCCTTGAATCTCAATGTGGCCTTAGACCATCATGTGGCATCACTGTCATAATCTTTGCTGCCCGCCAGATACAGGAAAAATGCAGAGAACAGCGTCGCGACCTGTACATAGCTTTCATAGACCTAACCAAGGCTTGGTCAACAGGGAAGCCCTTTGGCAAACTCTCAGCTGTTTTGGCTACCCACCAAAATTCATCACCATTGTGAGGCATCTCCACAGTGGCATGAACACAGCTGGGTCTTGCACAATGGCACCCAGTAGGAGTTCTTCCCCACCCAAGCGGAGGTAAAACAAGGTTGTGTATTGGCACCAACTCCCTTTACCGTTTTCTTGGCTGTCTTCCTTACTCATGTCTGTGTCAATTTAGCCGATGGGGTGGACATCCACTACCGGATAAAAGGATCTTTTCAACATAAGACGAATCCGAACAGGAACAAAGGTGTCGGCAGCTTCCATTACTGAACTTCAGTATGCAGATGACCTTACCATTACCACTCACTCTAAACGTGACCTATAGGGGATCCTGAACACCTACACAGATGCACATGCACGCTTCATCTTTGAGGTGAATGTACGCAAGACTCCGATTCTTTTTCAGCCTGCCCCTGGTTCAGCTACACCACTATCCATCCATCCAGCTTAATGTTACCCACTTTCAGTATCTCGGCTCCCACTTATTCAGCACCACGGACATCGATGAAGAGATTCAACATTGGATCAGATGTGCATCTCAAGCCTTTGGCAGACTCCGTACCCTTAACTTCAGTCGTAGGGAAATGAAATTATCTACAAGTTGCACATATATTGAGAAGTGGTCCTCCTCACCCAGCTATATGGCAGCAAGACGTGGCTCAAATACGGGTGGCTGCTCAAGGCACTCGAAATCTTTCACCAACAGTGGAGGTGCGAAGTACTTACGGACAGTGCAGGTGTGGGGTAATCGTTCAACAGTGCAGTTATGGGGTTCTATTCCGACAGTGCAAGTGTGAGGTACTCTATTAACAGTGCAGGTATTAGGTACATATGAAAAGTGCAGGTGTGGTAGGCTCTACCAAAAGTGCAGATATGGGGTACTCTTCCAACAGTGCAGTTGTAGGGTTCAATTCCAACAGTGCAGGTGTCAGGCACTCTATTAACAGTGCAGGTGTAGTGAGGTACTCATCCATGAGTGTAGGTGTGGGGTGTTCCACCAATAATGCAGGTGTGGGGTACTCTACCAACAGTGCAGTTGTAGGGTTCAATTCCAACAGTGCAGGTGTCAGGCACTCTATTAACAGTGCAGGTGTGGGGTACTCTAGCAGCAGTGCGAGTGTGGTTTACTATACCAACAGTGCAGGTGCGGGGTACTCTGCCAAGAAAATAGGTGTGGGGTGCTCTACAAACACTGCAGGTGTGGGGTACTCTACCCACACATCAGGTGTGGGGCAATCTACCAACAGTGTAAGTGTGGGGTACTCTACCCATAGAGCAAGTGTGGTGCACTCTGCCAACAGTGCGGGTATGGGATACTCTACCAACAGTGCAGGTGTGGAACACTCTACCAACAGTGCAGGTATTAGGTACTCTACCAAGAGTGAAGGTGTGGGGTACTCTACCAACAGTGCAGGTGTGGGATACTCTACCCACAGTGCAGGTGTAGGGCACTCTACCAACAGTGCAGGTGTGGAGAAATCTACCAACAGTGCACATGTGGGGTACTCTACCAACAGTGAAGGTGTGGAGTAATCTACCAACAGTGCACATGTGGGGTACTCTAACAACAGCGCAGGTGTAGGGCACTCTACCAACAGTGCAGGTGTGGGGTACTCTACCAACAGTGCAGGTGTGGGATACTCAACCCACAGTGCAGGTGTCGGGCACTCTACCAACAGTGCAGGTGTGGGGTACTCTACCAACAGTGCAGGTGTAGGGTACTCTATCAACAGTTGAGGTGTGGGATACTCTACCTACAGTGCAAGTGTGGGGTACTCTATCAACACTTGAGGTGTGCGATACTCTACCTACAGTGCAAGTGTGGGGTACTCTATCAACAGTTCAGGTGTGGGATACTCTCCCAACAATGCAAGTGTCGGGT
This sequence comes from Homarus americanus, assembly GCF_018991925.1. NCBI lineage: Eukaryota > Metazoa > Arthropoda > Malacostraca > Decapoda > Nephropidae > Homarus > Homarus americanus. The sequence goes on from NW_024722227.1 coordinate 14,383,660, forward strand.
ACTCTACCAACAATGCAGGTGTGGAGTACTCTTTCATCAGTGCACAGGTAAGGTACTCTACCCTCAGTGCAGGTGTAGAAAACTCTGCCAACAGTACAGGTGTGGGATACTCTACCCACAATGCAGGAGTGGGGCACTCTACCAACAGTGCAGGTATAGGGAACTCTACCAACAGTGCAGGTGTGGGATACTCTACCCGCAGGGAAAGTGTGGGGTACTCTACCAACAATGCAGGTGTGGAGTACTCTACCAACAATGCACATGTGAGGTACTCTACCCGCAATGCAGGTATGGAGTCCTCTACCCACAGTGGAGGTGTGGGACACTATACCCACAGTGCAGGTATATATCACTCTACCAGCAGTGCAGGTGTGGGATACTCTATCCGCAGTGCAGGAGTGGGGCATTCTACCAACACTGCAGGTGTTGGGGGGCATTCTACCAACACTGCAGGTGTTGGGTACTCTACCGACAGTGCAGGTGTGGGGTACTCTACGAAGAATGCAGGCTGTAGGGGTACTCCACCTACAGTGCAGGTAAGGGGCACTCTAACAACAGTGCAGGTGTGGGGCACACTACCTACAGTGCAGGAGTGGGGCACTCTACCCACAGTGCAGGAGTGGGGCACTCTACCAATAATGTATTTCTGGGGAATTCCACCAAGAGTGCAGGTGTGGGATACTTTACCCACAGTGCAGGTGTGAGGTACTCTACCAAGAGTGCAGATGTGGGATACTCTACCCACATTGCAGGTATTAGGTGTAGGTTATATATCTAAACTACTGTGCCGAGTAGCATTTATATATGTATTTACGTGGCAACACTGCACGTGTTTTGTGGCATCATTGCCCCGAGGCTGCTATATGGCAAGGCAGTCTCAGTCTGACTCTGTGGGCCGTGCATGGCACACGCTAGTCACCACTTGTATTTCTCCTATCCGTTAATAAATGGACTTCAGTGTTACCCGGTGTTTCCCTACCCATCACTGCTATCTTCAGGGAACACTTGGAACCTTCATGGCGCAGAGAGTAGGATCTGTGGACTTACAAGTGTGTGAACAATAGACAGTTAGCCGGTGATGTGCGACTGACGGCGATGTGCGCGTCGACTCTTAGTGTGTTGTGTTGTGTTGCGTTGTGTTTCGCCGCGACGTGGAGTGTTGCGCCGTCACATTGCATTTTAGTGACGGTGGCAGTGTTAGTGTCAGTGTATTAGTGTGTCTAGAGCTGAGAGTGGAGCATTGGCCTGTCTTTTGTGGTACCCACGGAGCACGCAGGCGAACACCCTTCTCGTGTGACATCCGGGGAGACACTGACGTTCTTGCGGCCACCACGATCTGCTCTCTGAGACACACACACACACACACACACACACACACGCACGCACGCACGCATGCACTCACGGACAGAACAATGGACTCTATGAGTTATTTCTGCACTGTTTATGTCATATATATGTGGTTCGAGCTGATGAGGTGCCACATTATATACTAAACAGCGCAGTTCAAGCATACTAAGATGGGAGGTAAGAAGGGACAACGTCAAGATGGGAGACACGACTCCCCACCACCTTCTCCTCTACCAGGCACATATGGAGCTTCTGCGCCCACCGCCCCTCATCCTTCACCTACAGTGACAGACATTGCCACAATTCTGAGGTGGATGGACGACAGGGAAGAGAGACGCAGAGAAATGGAACTTCAGAGGGAGGAGATACGAAGAGAGGAGGAAAAGGCGCGCTTTGATGCAATATTGGCAACCCTGGCGCTAACCCACCCTCCCTCACTCGCAGGTATCGCGCCTCAAGACGCCAGTACCCTCCCTCCTCCACCACACCAGTGTCCTCCAGGCACTCTTGCTACTCCAGCAGGTCCCAAGGCATCTGTTCAACCCCCACCCGCCCTCTCACCAGACGTCACGTTTCAGCTTTTTCGTGAGTGGAGGCGGCGGTGGACAGATTACTCCACGATGGTGGACCTTGACAGCATGCCTCCAAACAAACAGCTCATCCAACTGGGGATGTGTTTGTCGCTGGAGACCCAGAGAGTTTTGGAGCACACGTTGCAAGTGCCTCCCGATTCTACGTCTTCAGTGACGGATGTGCTCGACCTTTTACAGGAGCATGTTAAAGGTCGGAATAACGAGGCTTTGCGTCGCCGGGCCTTCACCAGCTGCAAGCAGGCGGAGAATGAATCCTTTTGCGACTTTTTTGTACGTTTGAAGAGTTTGTCAGAGGAGATCGACGTCTGCAAGGCGCACAGCCGGGAATGTGAGGAAGCCTGGATCAAGCACGGGATCTTGGCAGGTGTCAGGCAAGAAGAGTTGGTGCAGCAACTCATCCCTCTGGACGCTTCCTCCACACTCCAGGTGGTAGTGACTGAATGTCGGTCATACGAAGCCACCAAGTCCGCCACCTCTGCCTTACGGGCCCCACCTGCTGGTTGAGCTATCTCACAGTACAAGAAGGGTAAGAAGGCGGCCAACAACGTGAAGGCTGCCGCACGTTCTTCCACGCCTTCGCCTAGTGCTTCCTGTGGCAGCTGTGGAAAGCAGCGTGGCCCAAAGACATGCCCGGCCGCCGACGCACTGTGTCGTGGATGTGACCGTAAGGGCCACTGGTCTAACACAGACAGGTGCCCTGCACGAGGGCGCAAGTGTCAGGTCTGCGGTCGCTATGGACACTACGACAAGTGCTGCCGCCAACCCAAGCCCAAAACCCCAAGACGAGGAGGAAAGCAGCGCACTTCCCTTGGGGTGGTTCGCACGCAGCCCCCTTCAGATGGCCCACGCAACCCCAACTAGCAGCTGAGTCACATCAGGAGGGTGGAATCGACCACACGCCCCAGGGCTACCCCTTCCCCTACCATCCGCGTCGCCGTCACACACGGTGATGTGTTGGATCACATCAAGGTGATACCGGACACTGGTGCTGATACTACGGTGATAGGCCTGAAGCACCTCCAGAAACTGGGCCTCACCAAACGCGACCTGGGACCACTGCTGCAGCTGCTGTACAACAATGCAGACTGTTCCCAGATATCGGACGCTGTGGGCTCCTTTCAAGCGGAGATCACCTACGGCGACAGGTCGTGTTTCGGATGGATCGACGTGCAGCCTACTCTCGCTACACCCTTGTTGTCGTGGGAGCACTGCAAGGAGTTAGGCGTGGTGCCCAGAGACTTTCCCGAGCAGATCCCAGCTGCTCGGTACACCGCCAGCAGGGTGCATGAGTCAACGAGCGACGCGCCTGGCACTGCCGCACAGAGCTGCCCAGAACCCGCGTCCACTCCCACCCACACAGGACGCTCTCCTGCCCAGATCCTGTATGGTCACCCTCTCTGCTCTTGCGTTCCTGCACACGCCAAGGCCTTTGCGAAGGAGTGGCAGACCAGAGCCGAGAGCTGCGACCACCGCGCCGCTACATGTGCCCAGGACGCCCATGCTCGGTATGACGACCGTGCCCGCCCTCTTAAGCCGCTGGAGATTGGTGCCCTTGTCCGTGTCCAGGACCCGACGACGACACGTTGGGACAAGGTGGGCATAGTGATGGGCGTCGGCCGGTCGCGTGACTGCAAGGTCAGGATGCCAAGCGGCCGCGTCTGGTGCAGGAACCGCCCCTTCCTCCAGCCAGTCCCACCCCCCGCTGCTGGCCCCCTGACCGAGGACGAGTCCCCTACACCTCACGAGGATCCGCCCCAAAGTGCACCTCGACGCTCGGAGCGACTTAGGACTAAGAAGTCCGCTCAAAACTAAGACTATGAGCGTGAGGGGGGAGGGAGATGTAGGTTATGTATTTAAGCTACTGTGCCGAGTAGCATTTATATATGTATTTACGTGGCAACACTGCACGTGTTTTGTGGCATCATTGCCCCGAGGCTGCCATATGGCAAGGCAGACTCAGTCTGACTCTGTGGGCCGTGCATGGCACACGCTAGTCACCACTTGTATTTCTCCTATCCTTTAATAAATGTACTTCAGTGTTACCCGGTGTTTCCCTACCCATCACTGCCATCTTCAGGGCACACTTGGAACCTTCATTAGGCACTCTACCAACAGTGGAGGTGTGGGTTATTCTACACACAGTACAGGTGTAAGGCACTTTACCGAGAGTGCAGATGTGGGGTACTCTACTAAGAGTGCAGGTGTGGGGTGCTCTACAGAGAGTTCGGGTGTGGGGTACTCTACCTACAGTGCAGGTGTGGGGTGTTCTATCAACAGTGCAGGAGTAGGGTACTCTACAACAGTTGCAGGTGTGGGGTACTCTACCATCAGTGTAGGTGTGTGGTATTCAACCAACAGTGTAGGTGTGGTGCATTATACCAACAGTGCAGGTGTGGGGTCCTCTACCAAAGGTGCAGGTGTGTGGCACTCTACCCACAGTGCAGGAGTGGGGCACTCTACCCACAGTGTAGGAGTGGGGCACTCTACCTACAGTGCAGGTGTAGGGCACTCTACCCACAGTACATGAGTGGGGCACTCTACCCACAGTGTAGGAGTGGGGCACTCTTTCCACAATGCAGGTGTGGGGCACTCTACCCACAGTGCAGGAGTGGGTATACACAAACACTTGTTCTCTTAAAAGTAGGTTCTATTCTCGTACGGGAGATATATACAGAAGGACCCAGAAGCTCGCGTCCACACCACAAAGACTCTGTCTTCACTCTCTATCTATCTATTTATGTATTACTGCGCGCTGGGATGTACAGATGCCAGTATTCACAAGATGAATACATACAATGTAAATATGATAATTTATATACATAATATGGTGCACAATAAATGGGAATATTACATAGAATTAATACATGTTCTGTAATTCTTTACAATACATAATTAATGGAGTAATATAAGAGGAATATAATAATACACAGCTGAAGGTACTACTTTGTGTCCATATCATACAGGGTACTCTACCCACAGTGGAGATGTGGGACACTCTACCCTCAGTGCAGGTGTAGAACACTCTGCCAACAGTACAGGTGTGGGATACTCTACCCACAATGCAGGAGTGGGGCACTCTACCAACAGTGCAGGTTTGGGGTACTGTACCAACAGTGCAGGTGTGGGGTGCTCTACAAACAGTGCAGGTATGGGGAACTCTACCAACAGTGCAGGTGTCGGATACTCTACCCGCAGTGAAAGTGTGGGGTACTCTACCAACAATGCAGGTGGGGAGTACTTTACCAACAGTGCAGGTGTGGGGTACTCTAACCCACAGTGGAGATGTGGGACAGTCTACCCTCAGTGCAGGTGTGGGGTACTATACCAACAGTGCAGGTGTGGGGTGCTCTACAAACATTGCAGGTATGGGGAACTCTACCAACAGTGCAAGTGTGGGATACTCTACCCGCAGTGAAAGTGTGGGGTACTCTACCGACAATGCAGGTGTGGAGTAGTTTACCCACAGTGCACATGTGGGGTACTCTACCCGCAATGCAGGTATGGGGAACTCTATCAACTGTGCAGGTGTGGGATACTCTACCCGCAGTGAAAGTATGGGGGACTCTACCAACAGTGCAGGTGTAGAGTCCTCTACCCACAGTGGAGGTGTGGGACACTATACCAACAGTGCAGGTGTATAAAACTCTACCAGCAGTGCAGGTGTGGGATACTCTACCCGCAGTGCAGGAGTGGGGCATTCTACCAACAGTGCAGGTGTTGGGTACTCTACCAACAGTGCAGGTGTTGGCTACTCTACCAACAGTGCAGGTGTTGGGTACTCTACCAACAGAACAGGTGGGGGGCACAATAACAACAATGTATTTGGGGGGAACTCTACCAGAGTTCAGGTGTGGGGTACTCTACCAACAGTGCAGGTTTGGGGCACTCTACCCACAGTGCAAGTGTGCTGCACTCTACCAAATAATATATATCTGGGGAATTCTAACAAGAGTGCAGGTGGGGTACTCTACCAAGAATGCAGGCTGTAGGGGTACTCTACCTACAATGCAGGTAAGGGGCACTCTAACAACAGTGCAGATGTGGGACACTCTACCCACAGTGCAGGAGTTGGGCACTCTACCCACAGTACAGGAGTGGGGTACTCTACCTACAGTGCAGGTAAGGGGCACTATTACAACAGTGCAGATGTGGGGCACTCTACCCACAGTGCAGGAGTGGGGCACTCTACCCACAATGCAGGAGTGGGGCACTCAACCAACAGTGCAGGTGTGGGGCACTCAACCAACAATGTATTTCTGGGGAATTCCACCAAGAGTGCAGGTGTGGGATACTTTACCCACAGCGCAGGTGTGAGGTACTCTACCAAGAGTGCAGATGTGGGATACTCTACCCACATTGCAGGTGTTAGGCACTCTACCAACAGTGCAGGTGTGGGTTATTCTAAACACAGTGCAGGTGTAAGGAACTTTACCGAGAGTGCAGATGTGGGGTACTCTACCAAGATTGCAATTGTGGGGTACTATACCAGGAGTGCAGGTGTGTGGTACTCTACCAACAGTGCAGGTGTGGGGTGCTGTACAGAGAGTTCGGGTGTGGGGTACTTTACCGACAATGCAGGTGTGGAGTACTTTACCAACAGTGCACATGTGGGGTACTCTACCCGCAATGCAGGTATGGGGAACTCTACCAACTGTGCAGGTGTGGGATACTCTACCCGCACTGAAAGTATGGGGGACTCTACCAACAGTGCAGGTGTAGAGTCCTCTACCCACAGTGGAGGTGTGGGACACTATACCAACAGTGCAGGTTTATAAAACTCTACCAGCAGTGCAGGTGTGGGATACTCTACCCGCAGTGCAGGAGTGGGGCATTCTACCAACAGTGCAGGTGTTGAGTACTCTACCAACAGAACAGGTGGGGGGCACAATAACAACAATGTATTTGGGGGGAATTCTACCAGAGATCAGGTGTGGGGTACTCTACCAACAGTGCAGGTGTGGGGCACTCTACCCACAGTGCAAGTGTGCTGCACTCTACCAAATAATATATGTCTGGGGAATTCTACCAAGAGTGCAGGTGTGGGGTACTCTACCAAGAATGCAGGCTGTAGGGGTACTCTACCTACAGTGCAGGTAAGGGGCACTCTAACAACAGTGCAGATGTGGGACACTCTACCCACAGTGCAGGATTTGGGCACTCTACCCACAGTGCAGGAGTGGGGTACTCTACCTACAGTGAAGTTAAGGGGCACTCTTACAACAGTGCAGATATGGGGCACTCTACCCACAGTGCAAGAGTGGGGCACTCTACCCACAGTGCAGGAGTGGGACACTCTACCAACAGTGCAGGTGTGGGGCACTCGACCAACAATGTATTTCTGGGGAATTCCACCAAGAGTGCAGGAGTGGGATACTTTACCCACAGTGCAGGTGTGAGGTACTCTACCAAGAGTGCAGATGTGGGATACTCTACCCACATTGCAGGCGTTAGGCACTCTACCAACAGTGCAGGTGTGGGTTATTCTAAACACAGTGCAGGTGTAAGGAACTTTACCGAGTGTGCAGATGTGGGGTACTCTACCAAGAGTGCAATTGTGGGGTACTATACCAAGAGTGCACGTGTGTTGTACTCTACCAACAGTGCAGGTGTGGGGTGCTGTACAGAGAGTTCGGGTGTGGGGTACTCTACCTACAGTGCAGGTGTGGGGTGTTCTACCAACAGTGCAGGAGTGGGGTACTCTACAACATTTGCATGTGTGGGGTACTCTACCATCAGTGTAGGTTTGTGGTATTCAACCAACAGTGTAGGTGTGGTGCATTATACCAACAGTGCAGGTGTGGGGTACACTACCAAAGGTGCAGTTGTGTGGCACTCTACCCACAGTGCAGGAGTGTGGCACTCTACCCACAGTGTAGGAGTGTGGGGTACTCTCCTCACAGTGGAGGTGTGGGGCACTCTACCCACAGTGCAGGAGTGGGGCACTCTATCCACAGTGTAGGTGTGGTGCATTATACCAACAGTGCAGGTGTGGGGTACTCTACCAAAGGTGCACTTATGTGACACTCTACCCACAGTGCAGGAGTGGGGCACTCTACCAACAGTGTAGGAGTGGGGCACTCTATTCACAGTGCAGGTGTGGGCACTCTACCCACAGTGCAGGGGGGCACTCTACCCACAGTGCAGGAGTGGGGCACTCTACCAACAGTGTAGGAGTGGGGCACTCTATTCACAGTGCAGGTGTGGGGCACTCTATCCACAGTGCAGGAGTGGGGCACTCTACCCACAGTGCAGGTGTGGGGCACTCTACCCACAGTGCAGAAGTGGGGCACTCTACCAACAATGTATTTCTGGGGAATTCCACCAAGAGTGCAGGTGTGGGATACTTTACCCACTGTGCAGGTGTGAGGTACTCTACCAAGAGTGCAGGTGTGGGATACTCTACCCACAATGCAGGTGTGAGGCACTCTACCAAGAGTGCAGGTGTGGGATACTCTACCCACATTGCGGGTGTGTGGTATTCTACCAACAGTGTAAGTGTGTAGTGTTCTACCAACAGTGTTGGTGTGGTGCACTATACCAACAGTGCAGGTGTGGGCTACTCTACTAGCAGTGCAGGTGTGTAGTATTCTACCAAAAGTGTATTGTGGTGCACTATACAACAATGCTGGTGTGGTGCACTATACCAACAGTGTAGATGTGGTGAACTTTACCAACAGAGCAGTAGTGGGGTACTCTACCAACTGTGCAGGTGTATGGTATTCTACCAACAGTGTAGGTGTGATGCACTATACCAACAGTGTAGGTGTGATGCACTATACCATCAGTGTAGGTGTGGGGTACTTTACCAACAGTGCAGGTGTATGGTATTCTACCAAGAGCGTAGGTGTGATGCACTTTACCAACAATATAGGTGTGATGCACTTTACCAACAGTGTAGGTGTTATGCACTATACCAACAGTGTAGGTGAGGGGTACTCTACCAACAGTGCAGGTGTATGGTATTCTACCAACAGTGTAGGTGTGATGCACAATATCAACAGTGTAGGTGTGATGCACTATACCAACAGTGTAGGTGTGTTGCACTATACCAACAGTGTAGGTGTGACGTACTCTACCAACAGTGCAGGTGTATCGTATTCTACCAAGAGTGTAGGTGTGATGCACTATACCAATTGTGTAGGTGTGATGAACTATACCAACAGTGTAGGTGTGGGGTACTCTACCAACTGTGCAGGTGTATGGTATTCTACCAACAGTGTAGGTGTGAAGCATTATACCAACAGTGTAGGTGTGTTGCACTATACCAACAGTGCAGGTATGAGGTACTCTACCAACAGTGCAGGTATTGGGTACTCTACCAACAGTGCAGGTGTGGGGTACTCAACCAACAGTCCAGGTGGGGAATACTTTACCAACAGTGCAGGTGTGGGGTACTCTCCTCACAGTGGAGATGTGGGATTCTCTACCCTCAGTGCAGGTGTAGAACACTCTACCAACAGTGCAGGTGTGGGGTACTCTACCAACAGTGCAGGTGTGGGGTGCGCTAAAAACAGTGCAGGTATGGGGAACTCTACCAACAGTGCAGGTGTGGGATACTCTACCCGCAGTGAAAGTGTGGGGTACAATGCAGGTGTGGAGTACTCTGCCAACAGTGCACATGTGAGGTACTCTACCCGCAATGCAGTAGTGGGGCATTCTACCAACAGTGCAGGTGTTGGGGACTCAACCAACAGTGCAGGTGTTGGGTATTCTACCAACAGTGCAGGTGTTGGGAACTCTACCAACAGTGCAGGTGTGGATACTCTATCCGCAGTGAAAGTATGGGGTACTCTACCAACAGTGCAGGTGTAGAGTCCTCTACCCACAGTGGATGTGTGGGACACTATACCCACAGTGTAGGTGTATAACACTCTACCAGCAGTGCAGGTGTGGGATACTCTACCCGCAGTGCAGTAGTGGGGCATTCTACCAACAGTGCAAGTGTTGGGTACTCTACCAACAGTGCAGGTGTTGGGTATTCTACCAACAGTGCAGGTGTTGGGTACTCTACCAACAGAGCAGGTGGGGGGCACAATAACAACAATGTATTTGAGGGAATTATACCAGAGTTCAGGTGCGGGGTACTCTACTTACAGTGCAGGTGTGGGGCACTCTACCCAGAGTGACGGTGTAGAGCACACTACCAACAGTGCAGGTGTGGGGCACTCTACCCACAGTGCAAGTGTGCTCCACTCTACCAAATAATATGTATCTGGAGAATTCTACCAAGAGTGCAGGTGTTGGGTACTCTACCAAGAAAACAGTCTGTAAGGGTACTCTACCTACAGTGCAGGTAAGAGGCACTCTAACAACAGTGCAGATGTGGGGCACTCTACCCACAGTGCATGAGTGGGGCACTCTACCCACAGTGCAGGAGTGGGGTGCTCTACCTACAGTGCAGGAAAGGCGCACTCTAACAACAGTGCAGATGTGGGGCACTCTACCCACAGTGCAGGAGTGGGGCACTCTACCCACCGTGCAGGAGTGGGACACTCAACCAACAATGTATTTCTGGGAAATTCCACCAAGAGTGCAGGTGTGGGATACTTTACCCACAGTGCAGGTGTGAGGTACTCTACCAAGAGTGTAGATGTGGGCTACTCTACCCACATTGCAGGTGTTAGGCACTCTACCAACAGTGCAGGTGTGGGTTATTCTACACACAGTGCAGGTGAAAGGAACTTTACCGAGAGTGCAGATGTGGGGTACTCTACCAAGAGTGCAATTGTGGGGTACTATACCAAGAGTGCAGGTGTGTGGTACTCTAACAGTGCGGGTGTGGGGTGCTCTACAGAGAGTTCGGGTGTGGGGTACTCTACCTACAGTGCAGGTGTGGGGTGTTCTACCAAAAGTGCAGGAGTAGGGTACTCTACAACAGTTGCAGGTGTGGGGTACTCTACCATCAGTGTAGGTGTGTGGTATTCAACCAACAGTGTAGATGTGGTGCATTATACCAACAGTGCAGGTGTGGGGTACTCTACCAAAGGTGCAGTTGTGTGGCACTCTACCCACAGTGCAGGAGTGGGGCACTCTACCCACAGTGTAGGAGTGGGGCACTCTCCTCACAGTGGAGGTGTGGGGCACTCTATCCACAGTGCAGGAGTGGGGCACTCTACCCACAGTGTAGGTGTGGTGCATTATACCAACAGTGCAGGTGTGGGGTACTCTACCATAGGTGCAGTTGTGTGGCACTCTACCCACAGTGCAGGAGTGGGGCACTCTACCAACAGTGTAGGAGTGGGGCACTCTATTCACAGTGCAGGTTTGCGGCACTCTACCCACAGTGCAGGAGTGGGGCACTCTACCCACAGTGCAGGAGTGGTGCACTCTACCCACAGTGCAGGTGTAGGGCACTCTACCCACAGTGCAGGAGTGGGGGCACTCTACCCACAGTGCAGGAGTGGGGCACTCTACCAACAGTGCAGGTGTGGGCCACTCTACCAACAATGTATTTCTGGGGAATTCCACCAAGAGTGCAGGTGTGGGATACTTCACCCACTGTGCAGGTGTGAGGTACTCTACCAAGAGTGCAGGTGTGGGATACTCTACCCACATTTCAGGTGTGAGGTACTCTACCAAGAGTGCAGGTGTGGGATACTCTACCCACATTGCAGGTGTGTGGTATTCTACCAACAGTGTAAGTGTGTAGTATTCTACCAACAGTGTAGGTGTGGTGCACTATACCAACAGTGCAGGTGTGGGATACTCTACTAGCAGTGCAGGTGTGTAGTATTTTACCAACAGTGTAGGTGTGGTGCACTATACCAACAATGCAGGTGTGGTGCAATATACCAACAGTGTAGGTGTGGTACACTATACCAACAGTGTAGGTGTGGTGCACTATACCAACTGTGCAGGTGTATGGTATTCTACCAACAGTGTAGGTGTGATGCACTATACCAACAGTGTAGGTGTGATGCACTATACCATCAGTGTTAGGTGTGGGGTACTCTACCAACAGTGCAGGTGTATGGTGTTCTACCAACAGTGTAGGTGTGATGCACTATACCAACAGTGTAGGTGTGATACACTATACCAACAGTGTAGGTGTATTGCACTATACCAACAGTGTACAGTAGGTGTGGAGTACTCTACCAACAGTGCAGGTGTATGGTATTCTACCAACAGTGTAGGTGTGATGCACTATCTAACAGTGTAGGTGTGATGCACTATACCAACAGTGCAGGTGTGATGCACAATACCAACAGTGTAGGTGTGGGTACTCTTCCAACTGTGCAGGTGTATGGTATTCTACCAACAGTGTAGGTGTGATGCACTATACCAACAGTGTAGGTGTGATGCACTGTACCAACAGTGCAGGTATGGGGTACTCTACCAACAGTGCAGGTAATGGGTACTCTACCAACAGTGCAAGTGTGGGGTGCTCTATCAACAGTGCAGGTATGGCGTACTCTACCAAGAATGTAGGTGTGGGGTACTCAACCAACAGTCCAGGTTGGGAGTACTCTACCAACAGTGCAGGTGTGGGGTACTCTACCAACATTGCAGGTGTGGGGCACTCTACCAACACTTCAGATGTTGGGTACTCTCAATAGTGCAAGAGTGGGGTAATCTACCAACAAGACAGGTGTAGATTATATGAATAATTTAGAGATATATACTACCTACTAGACGCTGTGTAGTAAACAAACATCTTCACTACTCCACATCACTGAGTCATCCTCTGTATGAACGTGATAACTGGACAAGTGAAAGGTTTAAGTACAAGAGTATCTGAGAGGACAAGATGAAAAGTGGATGTAGTTTTTCTGTTGACCATTGAAATTTGGGCAAATATTTCGAAGTGGAAGCTATATTGTAAAATGCCCCATGAACCACGCACAAAAATGGTATAGGAAGAAACACCATTTATTTTTTTTAGTGTTACGATTATTTATCAAAACTTTATTATTGCCGTTTTCAAAATCTATTTCTGTGGATCATTGGTATTAAGTAATTGGCAACTAGAAAGACAAGAAACGTAGCTGCAAACATATAAAATATATACTGACCCTATGGGGGAAATGATTTATCTCTTTGAGGATTATGGTTTAACCCTTTGAGGAATATGATCTAACCCTTTGAGGTCGATGGCTTAACCCTTTAAGGACGATGGTCTAACCCTTTGAGAAAGATGGTTTAAGTCAGATTAAACCATCATCATCAAAGGGTTAAGTACATTAATATAGGTCAAAGCGTTCCTTCCTCCCCAAACAATATTAATTATGAAACTTATTCTTGAATTTCTCTTTTTGTCATCCAAGTCGTCTTATTAACTCTGTAATACACAGGAAGCTTTTATGTTTTTCATTGTTTGGAACCCCGGCCCACGAACAAGGAGACGCTGGCATGTTCCAAACAAGTTAAGATAGTGATTAAGGCTTTTTCTGTTTAAATCCAAATGTTGAAGATTCCTATATTGTTGAGTGATTTTACAGGTGTTGCATTGGAGATCAAGTATTTGGGTTTGTTTTAAGAGGTCGGTGCGGTACATTTCAAGGAAATTCGAAAATATAATAACAAATTTTTATTAGAATTCATGTTTTTGTTTTTTTTGTTTTTTATGAATGTTAAGCTGATAAATATCCTCGGTGTCTTAACGGTTGAACCTTGGAGTCTTGGTAAAAAGTACGCACCATGCATTGTGTAAAGAGAAAAAATGTATATATATATTGTTTCCTACGCTGCCGTTATGTTGTTTCTTTATTGAGGAAAGTAAATATCAAGATGAATGATTTATTCTCCTCCTAAGGCTCTTTCAGTACTTTGCTAAGAGGAATACGTTTAAAAATAAATTAACAACAGCAGAGAGTCCGAGTGTATTTTTCCTGAGTATAAAGTGTGGAAGCAGTGGCAGGTGGACGCGAGGGGCGGCACAATATAGCAGCGTGTTGGTCGCTGCCATAACTCGGCCTCCCCACATGTACCGTCAACATGCACACAGCTGTGGTGGGGATGGTCCTGTTGGCCCCTGAAGTCCTCCCTTGTTTGTGATGTGAGTGTATCTGGCAGAGGACGAAAGGGAGATAGATATTGACATACGGGATGAGAGAAACTATATACAGGGAGAAGTAAAAAGATACAGAAAAAATCGAAAAAGCACAGACACAAGCAATAATAGCCATGAAAATCCATCAAGAGAAAACAATTGAATGCAAAAAAGATATGAAATAAAAGTATCGGTAGAAACTGTTATTTTCAACGAAAACACCAAAAACCCATCACTAATTATTTCTCGCCGTAATTAACTACATTCTAAACAAATAAAACCCAGAGAAACTTGTTACAAGAAATGGACAGGTTCAATGAATTCGGAAGTAAGTAGATAATATGTTTAGTGGATGTTGACTAAAGTGAGGAGAGGGTACAAGCCAGTGGCCGCATATCTTGGAAAGAAAAAAAAAACAGTTTAGAAGTCATAGATATTTCTAATTTTGAATACCCACTTACCGTTACTTTCATTTAAGTGTAAGTTGTGAGGTGTAGCCTCCTGATAAAAGAAGGTAAAATAGAATGAATGGACAGTTTGTTGTTTCCTTTTACTGCAATCTGGACTTCCTTCCGAAAGATACTGTACTTGTTTCCATTACCATAAACCACAGCTGTGTTTTCGAGAACTGGTATTTTTTTACCTATTACACACACACACACACACACACACACACTACTACTACTACTACTACTACTACTACTACTTTGCTCTCACTCGGAATCGAGTATGACGATCATCCAGCTATGATACAATGATATGAGTTATTAGGGCTGTTACCTTCATTGGTGAGTTTTGAGGTGACTAAAGAGGCCAATATGGGACCAGCACATCTAGTGCAGGAGGGGCGGTGACAGTGTCTTTCCGGAGTTGGTGCTTGTCTGCCTCGGTTTTCATTCGGGCACACACACACACTGCATCCTCGATCACCGGAGGGTCAGGACCTATCGGGCGCTGCTCCTACTGTGGCAGCTGTCTCGGCCAATGTTGGCCCATTCAAGTCCCTCGCCTCGACCCATCATCACCACCGGGATATAAAAACATAAGAATGGAGGAAACTGCAGAGGGCCTATTGGCCCATACTGGGCAGTCCCATTTGCACCCAACCCCTATTGCTTATATATCCATTCAACCTATGTTTGAAGCTATCCAGCGTATTCGAGTTAATGACGATATTTGGTAACTTGTTCCACTCATCCACTACACTATTTCTAAACCAACGTTTACCAATTTCGCGGCTAAATCGAAATTTGTCTAATTTAAAACCATTGTTACGAGTTTGCTCCTGGTTGGATAGTTTGAGTACCGTTGTAATGTCTCTTTTGTTTAGCCCTGACTTCCATTTATACACCTCTATCATATCGCCCCTCACTCTACGTCTCTCGGGGGAGTGCAAATTAAGTTGCTTTAACCTGTCTCTGTGCTCAAGGGTCCTAATGCCCGGGATTAGTTTTGTCATTCTCCTCTGAATTCTTTCCAAGGATTAAATATCTATTCTGTAATACGGTGACCAGAATTGAACTGCGTAATCCAAGTGAGCTAAGCCCAAGACATAGTTTTAGGATGACCTCGCTAGTCTTGTAACTAACACGCCTTTGTATGAGCCCAAGTACTTTATTAGCCTTGTTTTGAGGAAATACACATTGTTTACTTGGCTTAAGATTCCTACTTATCATTACTCCTAAATCTTCCTCACATTCGGGTTTCTCAATAACATCGTTGTTCATTTGGTATCACACCGAAATTTCTGAATATTACATATATATAATAAATAATAATGGTCCCAGTACTGAGCCTTGGGGAGCTCCACTATTGACGTTGCTCCAATCGGGTTTAGTGTCGTTAATGCTCACTCGCTGTTTCCTGTCCTGTAACCGCACGCTAATCCATTTTAGAATATCTCCTTTAATGCCATGAGCCTCCACTTTTCTTATTAGTCTTTCGTGGGGACTCTGTCGAAGGCTTTACTAAAGTGGAGATATACCACATCATAATTGTACCCCTTGTCCACTGATTCGAAAACAGATAAAAAGAATGCTAATAGATTAGTTAGACATGAACGCCTGCTTGTGAAGCCATGTTGGGAATCATTGATCAACCTGTGCTTCTCCAGGTGATTTCAAATAGAGTTTGAAATGATTGCTTCCAGTAATTTGTCTACATTTGATGTTAGACTGATTGGACGGTAGTTAGAGAATAGTCATCTACCTCCCTTCTTGAAAATCGGTATTACACTCGCTATTCTCCAGGATTCTGGTACTACACCCGTTTTTATGGACATGTTAAACAACTTTGCTAAGGGCATACTAAGCTCTTCCTTACATTCCGTTAATACTCTGGCAAATATCTCATCGGGACCAGGTGACTTATTAGGATTTAGTTTGTCTATTTGCTTACTAACATCGTTACTAGTCATTAATATCTCGCTTAATTTATTTTCTTCACTATCTCTGTATAGAGTCGGTGCCTCGGGTATCATGTTTAAATTTTTGGTGGTGAAAACTGCTTAAAAATATTTATTCAGATTATTGCTCATTTCTTCGTCATTATCAGTTCGCTCGCCGGTATCTGACTGTATAGTTCCAATCTTTTCTCGTGTTTTAGTTTGATACATTTGAAAGAATTCCTTGGGGTTTGACTTCTCCTCCCTTGCTATTTTCAGTTCATTATTCGTCTTTACTTTTCTTATCTCGGTCTTAACCCTACCGGCCAATACCTTATAATAATCTCAGAGGTAAACTTCACCGCGATTTTTTCTCCTACCTATAGCCTTCCTTTGTCCAATAATATTGTTTAAATAATTATTTATCCATTTAGGGCCATTGTTGTTTGATCTGTGTTTTCTGTGTGGTATGTTCTGCCTTTGTGCATTAAGTAACTCATTATTTAAATTGTTGTAGAACCCGTCAGCCTCAGATCTCGTGATCAGGTCATCCTCAACTGTCAGGTCTCCAGGTAAGGTGAGGTCGCCGTCTGTGGGTACATTGTGTGAGGTCACCTCATGTGAGATCATGTAATTCACCCCTAAGCATGATACCCCGTCTCTCAGCTGCTTCTTCAAACTATCAAAGTTTGCCCTTCTGAAATCTGGGAATTTAGTGGAATTTTCCTTGCAGCTGCCATGAAATTCTAAATGGAATCTTATTTCTTTGTGATCGCTGTTAGCAAGTTCGTTCCCTACCTCGAAATTACTAATGAGATTTTCTCGATTTGACAAAACTAAATCGAGTATATTATTTCCCCGGGTGTGTTCGGTTATATGTTGGCTTAGGAAACAGCCCTGGATTGTTTCAAGAAAATCCTCTGATTCTGAGTTACCCATAAGGTCAATCCAATCTATTTGGCTAAAGTTAAAGTCGCCGATTAGGAGGTCTATATAATACGCTTGTGATTATTTTTTCCCGACCAACGATTAATTCTATCCAAATTGTTTCTGTATTCCACTCAGTTTTTGTTTCCTTATTTATTTCACACTTCAGATTATCCCTCACATAGATTGCTACTCCACCTCCTTTCTTAATCTGCCTATCGGTATGGAATAATTTGTAACCGGCAATTTGGAATTCGGCAGGTTTATCCATGTTTCGGTGAATGCTATTATATCGATGTTTTCTGTACATACCAACGGCCTGATTTCATCCATTTTGTTTCTCCCGCCAAAAGTGACAATTTCGTTTTGGAAAGAAGTGGGATCAGTATTGAACAGTGATGAACAGCTTTACCGTGACCCACCAGTGAGGTCCACACCCAGAGATAAGCACCCCTGGGAACTGACCACTATCTTCTGAGTCCTGACCAGGTGGTAGTGTTAATCAGTCTACCCTTACTCTCATCATGACCGGTTATGAAGACTCCAAGGTGTCTCGGATATGCCGAGTCATGCAGACCTGCCCCAAGAAATTAAACCTCCTAGTCCTCAAGAAGTTCTTTGAAACTGAAGGGATCGTGGGGATTACCAAAGTGGAACGACTGAAGCTGCATGGAGACATCACGTTCACCTTCGCCGAATATGGTCAGCCCGAACTACTCGCGGAGATCTCCGACATCAACTGCATCCAAGTACATACAATAGCCTACATGTGGGACAACTTGAAGCTGGGAGTAATCTCCCATGCCGAAATTGCCCACATGGACGCAAAAGAGCTGGACCAACTACTTGAGGGACAACTCAGCTGTGTCAAGAAGCTGTCCGACATCACCGCCCTCGTCGGACACCACGAAACCCTACCCAAAGAGGCTCAACTGGCGTGGGTAACTGTGCCAGTCAAGCCTTCCTGCAGACCCAAACGCTGCTACAAATGCCAGCACTACGGTCACACTGTCAACAAGTGTGAGGCGCAGGAGGACATATGCTCCCTGTGCGGTACCCCCGGACACCGCTACACCGCCTGCCCCAATACAGAGAAAAAATGCGCTGCCTGTGGCGGCCCACACTCCTCTGCCGACCCAAATGGAAGGAGGAATGCAGGATAGCCAAGGTTCGATTCGACAAGAAACTGAGTTACAAGGAGGCCCTTCTTGCTGTACACGCCCAAGACAAGAAAAAACAAGCAACCAAGAAACAAGAAAAGAAAAATCATGAAACGAAGTCCCAAGAAAAGACACACGTTACCAAGAAACAAGAACACCACAAGACCCCAGGGGAAGAACACCTCATCAAGAACACCCCCTCCGACTTCATCCACATCTACGAGCAACTAGGGCAACATCAACCTAGAGAAGTCGACTAGTGAAAGAGACTTAGGGGTACTTGTAAGCCCGGATCTACGGCCTAGAAAACAGTGCGTTAATGTTCGAAATAAGGCAAACAGAGTATTAGGTTTTATATCTAGAAGTGTAAGTAATAAGAGTGCAGAGGTTTTATTGCAACTATATCTTGCGCTAGTCAGGCCGCACCTCGATTATGCGGTTCAGTTCTGGTGCCCTTATTATAGAATGGATATCAATTCACTGGAGTCGGTGCAGCGAAGAATGACGAAAATGATTCCGGGACTTAGAAACCTTCCATATCAAGATAGGTTAAAGAAACTAAACTTGCATTCCCTAGAAAGACGAAGAGTGTGGGGAGATATGATAGAAGTATTTAAGTGGGTGAAAGGAATCAATAAAGGCGATATAGATAAAGTTCTTATATTATCAGAGCAGGATAAGACTCGTAGCAACGGATTTAAGTTGGATAAGTTTAGGTTTAGGAGGGAGATAAGAAGGAACTGGTTCACAAATAGGGTGGTGGACGAGTGGAACAAGCTTAGCAACTTTGTAGTAAGTGCTGGAACGCTGGAAAGTTTTGAAAGGAGGCTAGATAGATTCATGGATGGTAGAGAGCGGTAGTAACTCTCGACAGGAGCTGCCATGTACAGGCCAACCGGCCTATTGCAGACTCCTTATTTTCTTATTTTCGTGTGTTCTTATGACCACGTGAGGTCCTTCATGTCATCTATGGGCGAGTTACTGCACCACGTGGCCTACGTGACCTCACACAGTAGGGCAAGAGAACATCCCTGCCATCAACTGTAAACTATAATTTATAGCGTCAATTTATGCTCCTTCTTCTTTCAGTACTGAAAGATTTTGCTAAACGACCCACCCACCCCATGTCTTTGAATGTAATCAGTAATTTTTGTCCAATGTATACTTTCAGCCTTCGGGCTGCAGACCTTTTTCAATAAACCGTTAATTACTTTCATTATTATTATTATTATTATTATTATTATTATTATTATTATTATTATTATTATTTTACACACACTCGCACACACACACACACACACACAGACAGACATTTATATCATCAGGCCGTATTACGAATCAATGGCTCACTTCAGTTTCTTACACTCATAGGACATGTGGTGGTCACAAGGAATTTCTGTCTTTATATTACAGCCGTTCTCATGGCTGCAACTCATCATTACACTGATCTTATGAGTCATGTGGCTTCATAAACCTTATGTGATCTTATTTAATCATGTTGCATATTTGACAACTGTTCCTTGATGCACCTGGTCTTATGGCTCGGCTCTTTACTGCTGATGATCATGTTTATATCTTTATAGTGTTCATTGTGAGGATGTTATACGTCACATGTAGATGAGGTTCTAATTTTCGAGTATAATAAACAAAGTGGAGTCCTTAGTCCTTTGCTGAGATCTTTTAGGTTGTGTGGAGTCGAGATGTCCTATCGCACAAATATAGGTTATACAAGGCCAAGGGCTCCTATCGTCCGGATATTGTAGGTCGTGATGGTTTACGATCCTCTCTCCTCTAGTAGTGTTAGTAAAGAGGGCATGAGTCTGATGTGTGGGTTATTGTTGAAGATGCTGCGTCAAGAGATGTAACTCGCTGTTTATTGTACTCGTAAGTAAAAAAGATAAAAGACTAAGGAACTCATATATTGTTTCCATAAATCTTTAAAGAAAATCATATTAGTAAATACCCTTAAAACATGTATGCATCTACTTATCTCGCTAATGCCCCGAGTTTAATACTGGACAAAACAATTAGTTGTTAGGCTAAAGAAGGTTCATTGATTTTTTTTTTAAGTTTATATATGCAAAGTTCGTACATTACAGTCCCTCCTGGTATGTAGTATCCATAATACTCAAAAACTGCCGAGGAAGTTTTAGTTTTCCTCTTCAATAATTAGCTCACAGCAGCACTCGAGGTGTTAAGAAATTAAAACCTTTAGTCAAGCGGGTGTAAATTTTGGCCTCTGTTGAATTTACTTCACAAATTGACTCATTTTATAAAATTTCTTAAACTTTGTCTGGTGAAATGGGTTTTTGTCGTAAGAACCATATTTAAGTGCAGTATATCCTGTTATCTGAAGCTCTGTTATATAGACAAGACAATATTTTCATCAGCTCAGTTCTCAAGGTTATGTCACGTTGTGGTCCTACAGTCCAAGTGTTAGCCTGTGATCACAACAACACATTTAAGAACATAAGAACATAAGAACATAAGATTGGAGAAACTGCAGCCGGCCTATTGGCCCATACTGGGCAGTCCAATTTACACCCAACCCCTTTCGCTCATATATCCATCCAACCTATGTTTGAAGCTATCCACAGTATTCGAGATCATGATGATGTTTGGCAACTTGCTCCACTCACCCACTACTCTATTTCCAAACCATTGTTTACCTATCTCGCACCTATTTTTTTTTTCTAATTTAAAACCATTGTTCTAGCCATAAAGCATATGGGCCTAGACATATATTATATTGGGTAAGAGTAGCGAAACCCAATTGTTGTTTCTGTTTTTATTGAAAAAAGTATTGTTTATATAATTCCTGAGTGTAGATCAACCGTAACTTCCAGTATTTATGAGTGTGAAGGGAGAGGACGGCGTCCATGTAAATAGACCGTTTAATCATGTCCGTTCGATGTAAGATTGTGAGTGTGACTGCCGTGGGTGCAGGCTTATTCCGAGCTGACCCATGCTCTGACATACAGTCAAATGGGCCGCACCCCAAAGAGGCAACCATTCACGTGACATGAGCATGACAACTCATGGCAAGTGGAAAGTTACAGGGGTTGAATCAGTATATAAATCATATATAATGAACCCATTTGTATAATACTTCTGTTGGTGAGACAGGGGCCATTACATCGCTCGGTCACCTAGGTGCCGAGGTCTGTGAGGACTAAATAAACTGGCAGACTACAGTACATCCTACACAACCCTAACCATGTTATAAACATATATGTAGACACTAAGCTGGGGTCTCTACAACCATAGGGTTTTTATCAACTACATGGGTCCTATACTTAACTGTCTTACTGATTAGAATGTTGTGGACAATTGTCAATTTGGATGATACTGACTTATAATAACAAAAGAGAAATATTACTTCCAAAATTAACATAATTGTGGGAATTGTGAGACCTGGTATTGCAAATTCCCTTGACAAGTAAAATGGCAAATTATTATTTAAATCAGCAAATTGGGTCTCTTTCAAGTATGAAATAACCTTTAATTTCTCTGAAACTATCTGAAAATCTTTTACAGTAAAGTTCATAACAGGAAACATGGGAATTAAATCAGACGAGATTTAAATTCAAGGCAAAATGCTGATGAGTAGGCAAGGTCCGTAATGAACTACAAGTGACTTCACAGTAATCCGGAGCCTTGTAATGACCTTTCACAACTAACTGTTTACCACCATCGTGGCATTTTAAAATAACTGTTGTGACATTAGGAAAGAATAAGTACTGCACATTATGGGGATGAGTGTAAACTCAGTTTTAACACTAACTGGCCTATAGCTGCATTGCGCAAGCGCTGTGCGTACATTAGTTTGTATGACTGCCAATTCACATATCCCTTCTGCAGCAGGAAAAATGCGAACATATAGGCTGAACATACGTGTAAGTGTAGATATGACGACTTACACCGAGACAGTACCCTAGGATCATTCAACGCCAATAAAGAATATTCCTCATCAACAAGTAAAAGTTATTTAGGCCTATCCAGCGCATAGAGTGTGTCGTTAACAAACCAGAGGGAGGGTTCTAAATGCCATGCATTAAACTTATGTTGCCCTCGCATAGGTATGTGGATAAGAATAGCATTGTGCGTGAGAGTCGACTCCAATAGAGGGTAATAATATTCCACCTCATTATCATTAAAAAAAGGAGTTAAGTGATATGTCAACTTGGCAATCTGTAAGGCATCAAGGAGCTTCTGCACAGGCACAAGCTTTGCGTCCACACGCCCTATCCCTGCATCTACTATGCTGTCAATTAGTTCATTTTTATTAGTAACAATATTCCGAACTGAATCTTCCGCACCATGCAAATATTCAGAGAAATAAACGAGCCACTCTAACGTAGGGACTGAATTCTGCAACTTATACACAACCTTCAATATATGGTTAGACTCCGATATTATCGCATTAACTTTTGACTCTAAAGCAGTAATCGCATGGAATGTCTAAGATATAACACGATTCTGCTGAGATACAGCTTGATCGACAATGTTCATGCGGTCCCCCAATTTAGCTACATCGTCGGCCGTTGCCGTGCCAAACAGAGTGTTTTGGATAAGACCCACAAAATTAAATAAACCCCTCTTTCGTCGTGCTTGAGAACGCACTGCCTTTGCAAGATCAGCCTCAGACGCTGGTATTCTTTTTCCAACAACGACGAGAAGCTTGTGAAGAGTCATGAGACGAAAGTGTTGAAGGTCAATAGTTTGTGCAACCATTGTCGATACATTAGGAGCTGAACTGAGATCAGCTAGGATTGACAATGTTAACATGTGGACATATCTATCAACACAACGGTGCCACAACACAGTAGGAGCAACACAATGATGTTCCAAGCCATTCTGTAAGAAATTACATTTGTTTTAATATCTGCTTGCAGAACGAAGCTTCATACAAAAATCATTAGGCACACTCTGCTCCTGTACAGTCTGCAAAGAGGTGTCCATTACAACATTATCATTTGTGGGCAGGCAATAAATTTTCGTGGGTCTTCTTAAGACGGTCAGCATGCACGACATCTGCGATCTGTGCATTAGGCTTCCAAATTTTACATTTGTTGCCCGCTTCTTTGGCGATAATGCGGAATGGACCCGGAAACATAGCCAAGCTTGGGGTTCCTTTCAGGTTCTCTTACCATAACAGCATCTTCTATCTCTAACACGACAGGTCTAGCTTGTTTATGTTGCTTGACCATCATTTCAGCGCGTGAAGCTGCTAAATGTGATCGGACTTGGCTATGAATATCCGTAAAAACACGGATTTGTTTTGCCGCGAAATCATCCGTATTATAAACAGGTTTCGGTGTGTCCGTAAGTACATCATAAGGCAGACGTTTGTCTGTACCATAGACAATGTAGTTGGGTGATTTGCTCGTAGAGCTATTAATCTACCCATTAATAGACGCTGCAACCTGCGGAAACCAATCCTCCCATGTATATTGCAAATCACACACAATCGGGCGAAGTATCTCCAGGATCTTGCGATTGGTTCTCTCAACAAGGCCATTAGCCTGTGGATGATAGGCTGCCACAAAACTTTATTTTATTCCATATTGGGCACATATTTGTGCTACTAGCTGATTCTTGAACTCTGCCCCATTATCTGAGAGAAGAACCTTAGGCGTAGTATATGGACATATAAGATTCATCACTAATGCATAGGCCACAGACTCGGCTGTTTTATCCTTCAGTGGGACTAAAACCACGAATCTAGAAAAATGATCCACACACACTAAGACGTACGAGAATCCCTGATGACTCCCCGGAAGTTGTAACAAGTCAATATCGACAGTGTCAAACCGACGGTCTGCTGTAGGACATTGTAGAATCGGTGCCGGTGATCTTGTAGTACCCTTATGTTGAGCACATGCCAAACACTTAGCAATGTGTAATTCTATATCTTTCTTCATTGTGTTCCAGAAATACTTATTTCTCACTTCCGCCAGGTACTTGTCACGTCCTTGGTGACCTGCCTGTGGAACATCATGGAACAACGTTATAATCGTTTCACACAACGTGTCAGGTACGACTGTTTGAGAAACAATACCCTCTGGCGTCTTTTTCGATCTATGGAGTATGTTATGTCGTAATTCAAACTGACTTAAGGGAAGAATTAATTTGGGGAGTTTAACATCCTCTCCCGATTCTAGAGCAAAAATGACTGCTGACCATAACGGGTCGCGTCGTTGCTCATCCTCCAGTTGTGAAAGAGTGAACGTTGATACAGGCATCACTGGTGCTATATTTCTTGACAAAGCGTCGGCGACAATATTCGCCCTTCCCGGTAAATACCTAAACTCGGGGTCAAATTCCTGAATTGTCAGATACCAGCATGCCAATCTGCCTGATAAGTTTCTACCATGGAACAGTTCAGTCACTGCCGCATGATCCTTAAATACAGTTATCTTATATCCAAAGATAATGTCCTTAAACTTCTTTAGTGCCCACACAACAGCTAACGTTTCCAAATGCGTTACCGAATAACGTGTTTCAGCATCATTAAATTTATGACTTGCAAAAGCTATCACTCGAAACATTCCTCGCGAATCCTCTTGCATGAGTACGGCTCCGATTCCTTGTCCAGAAGCGTCAGTACAGAGGGCGAAAGCTTGAGTGTAGTCAGGGAATGCCAGAACAGGGGCATTGGTAAGCGCTATCTTCAATGCCGCAAACTATTTTCGTGTTCAGCATCCCACACAAACATTGCATCTTTCTTAAGCAACCTTGTTAGGGGTGATGCCAATGTTGCATAGTTCTTAATAAAAGAATGATAATATCCAGATAAACCAAGAAAACTACGCACTTGACCAACCGATGTAGGACGCGGGAACTGAGATACAGATTTCACTTTATCATCCACTGTATGAATGCCGACACCGTCAACTACATGACCAAGGAAATGGATTCTGGATTTTAAAAACTCACATTTTTAAAGTCTAATCTTAAGACCCGCTGTGGAAAGTTTTTCCAACACTTCACGCAGTTTAATCAGATGAGCATCGACGTCCTTACTGACTACTATTAGATCATCCAAATAAGCGCAGACTGTGGTACCAATCAATCCGGCAAACAGGGTGTTGCTCATTCTTTGAAATGTCAGTGGGGCATTCCTGAGACTAAAAGGCATCCGTAGGAACTCAAAGTGGCCCAGGGGCGTACTAAATGCCGTGAACTCTCGTGATTACTCATCGAGTGGTATCTGCCAATACCCACTAAGCAAATCAAAGTTGCTAAATACAGCATTATCCTCACCTAAGGACTGCAATATGTCACTCAAGACAGGCATAGGGTACCTATCTGGGATCGTACAGTCATAAACGCGCCTGAAATCAATAACAGGGCGCCAACCACCATCCTTCTTTGGGACGAGGAATAAAGGGCTATTAGAAGGGGACTTAGAATGTGTAATAACATTCTCATCCAACATATCTTGCACCATATCCTGAACTACAGCGTGCTGGCTATGTGGTAGTCTGTAAGGTGGAACATAGATAGGATTTGTTCCCTCCTTTAACGATATGTGATGGGATGTTAAATCTATCTGTCCTAGCTTTTCCCCTGGCAAGGCTACAATATTTCTGTAGTCAGCAAGCAGCTCTAAAAGGCGTGTCTTGCCCTGAGGATGATCCATCACCTTAACATGTGGCACTATTTGATCTATCCTCTCTTGCCTAGTCTGTTGGTATTGGGGTACAATACTACTAATTGGGAATTGCGTAGGCTGTAATTCGACATTGTTCTGATATACCAGAAAATCACACAAATAACATCCTTTCTTCAATATTTACAGAACGCCTGTTCTATTCAGAACTAGAACGTCTGACAAACCACCAGGCCGTATCGTGCTTAACGTCGACTCGCACGACAACCCCTTTACCTTGCATGTTTCCGGGAGACATACAACATCGGTCCCTGTATACACGTCAGGTAATTCTACAGTGGCCTTGGTGAATTCCTCATTCTGATAGTGGAGAGTACTCTTCAAAATTGCAGGTACAATCTTCCAACTCTTGCTGTTATAATCACGCTGGGAAAGTGTGGGTGTGAGTTCATGAGGTAGCTCTGACACATTATCCGCCTTCCTCCGAGTGGGAATGGTGGACAACACTTTCGACCTTGCGGTGAGCAAAGGTGCAGAATGACGCATAGCGTTGTAGGAAACACCTTTAAACGTAATAGCATTATTACGTGGACGAACATCTATATTATTCGTTCTGAGTGTTGGGAGACCAATTAATCCGTCAGCTGGCAACTGAAAGTGCTGGACCACATAAAAGTCCGCATAGAAGGGAGTACCACGTCTTGAAAATCAAAGTGATAATGTCACCATTCCGTCAATACTCAGCTGCGTGCCAGATACCCCTTCGAGATTGGCATCAGCAGGTCTCCATAGGAAATCACGGTGAGGGAATCTACTTTGTAGCTCCTGATAGGATGTCAAGGCCAAAACATTTGCGCATGCATCCGTATCAATATCCAGAGCCAATCTGATATCATTCACTCTCACCGGTACGGACAACACTTCCACTTTACTTAGCACCGCTACTAATGAGGCTGCTACAGAAGTGTTGTGGGAAGTAGGCACCATTGTACCTAACCTTCCTCGTTTTTTGACAGGTGCTGGTCTTCCCCTGACTTGTTATACTGGTAACGACGCGCCTTACGCTGCTGTGTTACCGGGGGTACACCAGAGTCCATACTCCTGACCGTTATCACTATGTCGCACTCATCTGTGCTGTGAGATGCTGACCGGTGGAATGCACACCACGATCGTGATTTTTGGCTTGGTGGAGACGTTGTCTTAACCGCCTCCGTGTACGTCCTTGGCTTCTGCTTAGCACCTGTGGGGGGATGGGCGTTCTCTGGTACTTTACAGTAACACCACCACCCTGGAGCTGATAACAATCATCGATCAAATGGCCCCTTTTATTGCAATGGGTATACCTCAGAGGTCGACGTTGCTTGTAACTCCGGTGTTGAGGCGCTATCGGAGCCAACGGCTGCATTTGCACTACCTGGGGAAGCGCCGTAATCTGGGAAGTACGTGCCATCAGAGGTCCTGTCACCTTCGGAGAAAGTTTGTTAGCATAATCCAACATAACAGTAGGTGGGACAAACTCCACTTCCTGGGTCCGGCCATGATGGGACGTCGAACCGCTAACAGGAAACTAATCAACTCGATTAATGTTTCCACATTTGCCGGTGACATCTTTCCATCATTGTCGTACCATCCTGAATCCCGGAAGGTCGCCTCCATGTCATGACGTACTTCTCGGGCAATGGAAACAGCCCCCATTGGTGATTCCGCGTGAACCACCGGTGCCAGACTATCCATCCATCTAAATACCCACTGCAGATGGCCCAAGTGCGATCCGCACTCAAAAAGTCCAATAAGGGTGCGCTTGAACTTCTCATAGTTAGGGTCCGTCAGACCATACGCATTCAAGTGCATACTAGCAAACGAACCCTGCCGGGTGTGGGAACACACAAACGCCTTTTTATCATAATCATCGGTAATTTTTACATTGCTCATTGTGTCCTCACACGCACGGATAAATTGTGTCACCCTATAATCATCCTGACCAGTAAAATCACGTACCTGGTCAGCACGTGGCATCATGTGAAACACATTATCTGGGTTTGTCGACGTGAGAGCGTTAGGAAAAGCCATGTTAGCAAGCCACTACGTTTACTTCTAACAGAAGGCTCAGTTAACGGGCAGGGTAATGCTAAGTTAACCGACACACTGTCATTCAGAAAAGGATTAGGAACTACCTGTGAATGTCCAGGCGAAGTACTATATTGATTCCTCGATCGTAAGGTACGTGGGTTGAAATTGTCAAATGATTCCTCAATTAACTGTTCACTACTCTCCACAGAAACGTCTAACTGTGTCTCAGGCTTAACCTCTAAGTTAACCTCTGCAGTAGATACGTGACGTTTATCCTCTATTTGCGATTCGTCAGCAAAAAGTTCGGCTAGTTCAGTAATGTCCTCAGACCACAACTTTGGAAATTAATCCATGAAGTTTCATTTGGGTCAGACAATGATTAACAGTAAGAGCAAAACACTTGCCTCTCATGTACAGGAAATTATAAAAATTATAGTTAAAATAATTAAAGTATCAATAACTAAACAGGTAAGAAATAACTACAGTAAATTATATTATGTCAGTATACATAAAAAAAAAAGGAAGACACTTACAACATTGACATAACCTATCCGATGTCCTATCAATGTGGAGTTATGTCTCGATCATGTAAATGTGTGTATATAATATGTTACTCTTTAAATACCAAATACAGTAGTTTTGGAGTCTGTATAGAAAACGCCATCCATCCAGCTGATCCCAGGTGGGGGGTGTAGTCTGGTGGGTTCCTCACTCGTCCCTCCCACCTGTGAGTCGGCGCGGCTGCTCGGCTGTGTATGTCCGGTTGCCTAGCAACCACCAGACGCTCTGCAATGACTAACGCCGGGTGAGTCCACTTCACGACAGGGGAGTACCTTCCACAGTATGGTCAGGTGCTGACAATGACGAATCAGGTCCTCTGCTCGCTGATACGATGTCGCCGCTTCTGTGTGCCAAACCTTCTGCAGCCCTGTATATATGGAAGACTTTCTGGGGCACAGGAAATTTAACAATCAACGATCACGAAGCCACAATAGTCGTCTAGACACTTGTGAAAGGTCTTTTGTTAGTAAACCCTGAAAGTTGTTGGGTATATCTGCAACACTGCAAGCGGCGGGCACAGGGTAAGAATGCTGACAAGACGCTTTCCTGACCGCCCTCACTTGTCGCTAACAGGGTTATCACTAACTAGCCGTATGGTAATAAGTCAACAATAACTCAGTATCTGTTATTGGAATAATTCTGTACACCACTATGGGAGACAGAATGAGAAACACTCAACTACAATCGTCTCTCACTACGGGATATAGCAATACACTCGGATATGTCATGTAACACGTCACTGTTTTTGTTTTTCTTGTGTGAGCAAAACACTGACGCCTTGGTATGTAGACAGGAAGAGTATCCTTCACCACACTAGCTCCCACTAATATGTTCTAGCCATAAAGCATATGGGCCTAGACATATATTATATTGGGTAAGAGTAGCGAAACCCAATTGTTGTTTCTGTTTTTATTGAAAAAAGTATTGTTTATATAATTCCTGAGTGTAGATCAACCTTATCTTCCACTATTTATGAGTGTGAAGGGAGAGGACGGCGGCTATGTAAATAAACCGTTTAATCACGTCCGTTTGATGTAAGATTATGAGTGTGACTGCCCGTGGGTGCCTGCTTACTTGAGCTGACCCATGTGCTGACATACAGTCAAACGGGCAGCGTCCCAAGGAGGCTACCATTCACGTGATATGAGCGTGACAACTCATGTCAAGTGGAAAGTTACAGGGGATGAATCAGTATATAAATCAAATGTAATGAACCCATTTATATAATACTTCTGTTGATGAGACAGGGGCCATTACACCATTCTTACGAGTTCGCTCCTGGTTGGATAGTTTGAGTACCTTTGTTATATCACATTTGTTTAGCCCTGACTTCCATTTACACACCTCGATCATATCGCCCCTCACTCTACGTCTCTCGAGGGAGTGCATATTAAGATGCTTTAACCTGTCTTGTTATTCCCCTCTGAATTCTTTCTAGGGATTCTAAATCCATTCTGTAGTACGGTGACCAGAATTGAACTGCTTAAGCCAAGCGGGGTCTCATAAGCTCAAGATAACGTTTTAGGATAACTTCGCTAGTATTGTAACTAGCACTCCTTTGTAAGAATCCAATTACTTTGTTAGCCTTGTTTCGAGCAAATACACAGTGTTTACTAGGTTTAAGATCCCTACTTATCATTACTCCTAAATCTTTCTCACAGTCGGATTTCTCTATAATATCGTTGTTCATTTGATATCTGGTTTCTCTGATTACATCTCCTAGAGTAAGTACTTAACATTTGTCCACATTAAAATTTATCTGCCATTTTTCAGACCATTCGAAAAATTTGTTTAGATCTTTCCGTAGTTTTGCAGAATCCACGTCAGATTTAATTACACGCCCTATTTTAGTGTCATCAGCAAATTTACTTATGCTGCTGTCTACGCCTATATCTATGTCCTTTATGTATATAATAAATAATAATGGTCCAAGTACTGAGCCTTGGGGAACTCTACTAGTGACGCTACTCCAATCGGATTTGGCGCCATTAATGCTTACGCTCTGTTTCCTGTCCAGTAACCATTTTAGAATATATCCTCCAATGTCATGAGCCTCCATTTTTCGTATTAGTCTTTCGTGGGGGACTCTGTCGAAGGCTTTGCTAAAGTCGAGATACTGTATACCACATCATGATCGCGCCCGTCGTCCACTGATTCGAAAACAGTTGAAAAGAATGATAATAGATTAGTCAGACACGAACGCCTTCTTGTTAAGTCATGTTGGGAATCATTGATCAACTTGTGCCTCTCCAGGTGATTTCGAATAGAGTTTTCAATTATTGCTTCCAGTAATTTGCCTACAATCGATGTTAAACTGATGGGATGGTAGTTAGAGCACTGGTTCCCAAACTGGGGGCCATGGCCCCCCAGCAAAATTTAGGGGGCCATAAGCTGAGGCTATGTACACATAAAAATCCCAAGCCCCACCACACTAGAGCAGCCAGTCAGCAGCTGAGCCAGCCAGAGATATGGATTGGGAGAGAGGGGCCATGGATAAGGATCATATATGAAAAGTGGGTAATGATCAGAAAAAGTTTGGGAACCACTGAGTTAGAGGATAGTGATCTATCTCCCTTCTTGAAAATCGGTATTACATTCGCTATCCTCCAGTATTCTAGTACTACACCCGTTTTAAGGACATGTTAAACAAATTTGCAAAGGGCATACTAAGCTCTTCATAACTTGATTGGTGATGGACTGGTGTAGTTAACATAGGTAATGAAGATAGAGAGTAAATGTGATGCCTTAGCTCTTATATTGGGTAACATTAAAATAAAACAAATCTATAATCACCACTGCGTCCCGAGTTTGATCCAAATTCACATGCAGAAAAAGTGACGTCCGGGGTGACCTGCCGACCATCGAAGGTTTTTTCCGGGTACTTCATTTTCCTTCTAAACTAACACTAGACCCATGATTGATGAAGGACAAAATTATCAGGAAGAATGGGGGATTAATCAAGCCACCCGTTTCCTTCCCTCGTCAAAGAGTGTATATACTGCCGTACAGAGAGGGAATACGTTATACTAGATTTGATCGTGTAATTTTAATAGAACGCCCTACATGGAAAATATTTAGCTTTTTGTTTAATGAACCACAACAAGATGAACTGTCCCACGAAATATCAATAAAGTACAGTACTAGGAAAAAAACTATCTTACATATTGATGTCATCATTAATGTCACGTTGAAGTGTTTACTGGCCAAGGGTCACACTGGAGGCCTCCTGGACATCATGTGGCTCCTTTTCTTCTTCCAATAATTCCAAGATCATTAGTGACCATCGATGAGTGACCTATATTCCAGGTCAGTTTAATACATAAACTATTGTATCAATGAGTGGTGTACTGTATGTGTCCAGTCACTACAACCCATCATACTTCTGTAGTAGTAGTAGTGTGTAACCATGTTGTGATGTGTCTTAGTATCCGATGGACTGTGTTGTACAGGTTCATTAGTCTGGTGTGTGTACAGTAGGTGTGCCTTCCTTTCCT
This sequence comes from Homarus americanus, assembly GCF_018991925.1. Lineage (NCBI taxonomy): Eukaryota > Metazoa > Arthropoda > Malacostraca > Decapoda > Nephropidae > Homarus > Homarus americanus. Next base: position 14,415,799 of record NW_024722227.1, read on the forward strand.
GTGCCTCGGGCTCCACTAGTCTCTCCCCGGAGATATTTATCTCATTCATAGGGAGGGATGCTGGGGTACCTTGTTGTTGTTCTTCGGGTTCTTATTATTAGAAAAGTTATGTATATCAACTATAATCGGAGTTTTTAGTTGTTTGCTCTGTGTCTGGGTAGGTATTCACCCCTTACAGGACATGTAGGGTGAGGGGGCCACCATTCGCCGTCCTTCTTTGTTTTTTTGTGTAATTAATGTGATGTTTCCACTGTGAGGTTGTTACCATGACAACACTTGATAAGATTTATTTTTTATTTTCGCTTTATGGTTCAGACAAGATCTTAGATCTTCTTCACTGTTTTTCTTCTTTTTCTCCCATTACTGTTTATTTCCCTCCTGTTCTTCTTCTTCTTTCTCCCCCCTTTTCCCTTCCTCTTGTTCTTCCACCTCCTCTTCCTCTTCCTTTTTCTCATCCTCCTTTTCCTCCCCTTCTTCCTCTTCCTCCTCCTCCTCATGTTCTTCCCCCTCCCCTTACTCCTCTTCCTCCTCCCTTTCCTCCTCCTTCTCCCCTTCTTCCTCTTCCTTCCTTTCCACCTTTTGTTACCCCCCTCTTCCTCCTTCTTTTTCTCCTTCTTTTTCTCCTCCTCCTTCTCTTCCTCCTCTTACTCCTTCTCTCCTTCTTCCTGGCTCTCCTTCAACCCGAGGAAGGGAGCTGGACAACACCCGGGAAGTCCACCATCAGACAAAGGAGAGATAAGTAGAGTGGTCCACTATTTTCCTTTTAGCTCAGGCAACACAAGGACCGCCGCACTTTTACGGAAAAGAATTAGCAAGAAATAAATAAATATATTAATAAAAGAAAGTATTTTTTTTAGAAGAATATGAAAGGAAATACTATATTAAAAAGGTAAATATCAGTATTGAAATGAATAATGATGATAATAACAAAGATGTATTATAGGAAGTAAACTAATTAATTCGGTGATGAATTTTTATTCTTCAATAATTTAGGACTCTCTCTCTCTCTCTCTCTCTCTCCACACACACTCAGACACACACACACACACACACACACACACACACACACACACACACACACACACTATACATATACAGGTTAATGTTTCTTATTACTGCCATCAGACTTGTTCTTCCACTGTCACCCTCTGTTCTCATGCTGCTCCTCCTTTCTTACGGTTTTCCTCTCACCAACTTCTCATTTCCCTTTTTCACCCCTCTCACGGCCAGTCCCTTCGTCTCTCTCCCTTCTTCCTTCCCTCTGCTACGGTACCATAATTAATGTCTTTAATGAACAGTATGTAAATATTGCCCTCATCCCCTGAAGTACTGTACAATGACCACTCACTACAGAAACCTTTGTTGAGCTATGCCTCTGTTATCACTTTTTTTTTTCTCATATTATTTCTCTCTACACTTAATCGTGTGTGGCATCAAATGAAAACTTCTAAAAATCGTGACATGTGTATAATTCGCAACATAAACTAGTGATCTCTTCATTAATATTAACATTAGAGTCACATACATCATCCAACACATCAAGGTGACTCTATGGCATGTTCTCAAACAGCTTTTCCCTCGTCTTATAGAAACACAGATCTATATAGTTAAGATTTAAACATTTGCTGCCATCACGCTGCATCAAGTGAGCGTAAAGATTAGTGTAACTATCCTTCATCTTCTTTCCGTCTCTAATTTAAACAGCCACAAAAAAAAAAAATCTGAGTGGGTGTCACCAAGTCAGACTTTGGTAATGAACTTCCATGATGCTTTCATGTAGAACAGTTCGTGTTGGGCAGACATTCAACTTCGGTGAGAAACCTTTTCAACATATCCCACAACAATCTGCATATTTCGACAGCGAGTTTCCCTTTACAATATTGCCAGCATTCATACAAACTCCACCAGCTCACTACAGAATTTCCGTGACGGCAGAATGTATCCAGACTTCGAAAAAGGTGTTATGCACAAGGAGAACATTCAAATATACAGTATGTGCGCCAAACTTGCTGTAAATGGGCTAGATTGGATACAGGCGTGTTTGAATTCCACTTTCCAAGATCACAACTGGATTTAACTCAGCTGACTGGTTATTGGGAGAACCATCAGACACACACTACTGTATCTGAGAACAAAATGTGTATATTTCGACCATTGAGAGTCACTTGTAATAGAAACATTGTATTGGCTACTTCACACCTGCTGTTGAGATGATCAAAATCAATTATAATAATTTTGTTCATTACAAATACTTTGTCTTTATTGCGCATTACGGTCTGCATCACATAATTATAAATCCGATGTTTGATACAGACTAACTCTCATAAGACACAGCTGTGTATATTAACAATGCATATTAACATTATAATTCTTTTTGGATGATATCGTCAATATGAAGTCAATTTGTGATATGTAAGGGAGACCACTGTAAAGAAATTGATGGTATATATATATATATATATATATATATATATATATATATATATATATATATATATATATATATATATATATAGTATGTGTGTTTGGGTGGGTGTGTACGTGTGTGAACGGGGTGTAAGAGGAGAGTAGCATGTTGTGGGTAAAGCCGGGCGAGAGAGAGAGATAAGATAGAGGCGGTTTCCTCCAGACGCAGGAAGAACTCCCTTAAGAAACTTCCTCCATTCTCCTCTCCTTCACTCTCTCTTTATCATCATACACCGGGAAGGGGGGTGAGGGGGCTCACTGCAGGGTAGACGTATAGTGCACTAATTGAGAGACAAGTTCAGAGTAAACAGACGCAGCTCTCTAGTACTCTACACTTGTTGCCGTTTAATATAATACGTTTACAACAGTGAGAGACTCCCTACCCCCCCGTCCTATTTCACTACAGTTCTTAATGCATAAACAACAGATAAGCCATAAAATTTATATTTCAGAACCCCGTCAACCCCACACCTCATATCTAATTTATTTTGTCTCAGTATATTTAAATAGTGGTTAGTGGGCATGTACCCCTCTCCCCCATTTACTTTTAGTTGTCAGAATCCTGTTTAATAATGGTCGGATAATCATGTCGATACAACGTGTAAAATCCTTCTTGATAATTATCAAAGCTTTTAGTGTTTCCTATTTTTTTATTTTTTCCCACGTTCAATCAATTCACTCTAAGCATTTGAATCTTTTCCACTCTATTCAGTTCCTGTCCATCAAACGTGCTTCTTCTTTTATTTCCAGGTAATATCTTGATAATATAATAACTTCACTTGTGAATCCACTATACCCTTTCCACGCAAACCTGGCCAGTAAGCCATTTGCCTCGTCTATAGCTACAAATAGCTGATTGGTTCCCCTGAACGTCTAACCCACCCCCCAGACTGCGCGTGTATAAACTAGTATTTATATCGACCTTTTATGATAAATATTTAAAATTTTCTAGCATCCTCTCTGAAGTGCTAATGCCTTGAAATCATCTGCATTTTGATAGTTCAGAGATTTAACATTATTTTCGATAATTACAGGTCTGCTTACCAATTGTGAAGACATTTAGTTTGAATTTTCTATGGACCGATCAGCTTATGGGCCAGGTTAACGTGGAAATACTATCGTCTTCTATTTCTCCTCAGTCAAGGCGCCAGTCTATATTTCCACAGCTCTTTGTAAATCTCCCGTAAATCGTGTCACAATTGCAATGTCGTTTACACATCCAAGCTTCACTTTGTCCTCTCTGGCACAAACAACTTCATGCATTTGTTAACAGAATCGGACAAATAACAAGTGATAAAGCCATGTCCCACATACAAATTTACCAAACAGTTTCAACGGCTTTGCTGTATGCTATTGCACTTTAACAGGTTTCATACAGGCTGTTGGTAGCCCTCAACACATGTGGCCCCCACGCCATATACCGGCTCTTTCAAGGTTCCCAGATTTCTTTTAGAGACTCTGTCAAAGGTTTTCTCGAGGTCAATTAATACTATATAAATCCTTTATCCCATCGACAGCTTTTTGGGGGGATTAGTCTTGAGAAAGATTGGTCCCTCAGCCTGGCTTAAAGCTTTTTTGCCATTCACCTAACTTCTCTTTACAACATTCTTATATATATTCCATACAAATACAGTATATCATACGTTTTAAGAATATTTTGGATCCAGCGATGATTTAAATGTATGTCCGTATTTTTTTTTTAATTTTGAACCTGTCTGTACATAGGAACGACGCAGCAGATAATCACAAGGCAATATATATATGAATAACTTAAGAATAATTTTCTGTAACTAACTTCAAACATATCAATATATCATCTTCATGTCTGAGTGTTGTCGACCATGGTGTTACACTCCAAAAATGTTTTCTTGTTGTCTACATCACTCGCCCTAATTTTGCACATCTCCGGGGACCCAACTTTCAATTTACTTCATTCATCCCAGCTTTACCCTGATCCTACTGTCTTCAAATTTGCTGATGAAATATTTTGCAATATTCCTTCATTCGACTCTCTATCAGTATAACTTGACTTATTTATTCACATGTAGCCCCACATTCCTTAAGCCTCTAATCTCCTCCTAGTGTCTGTTTTAATTGTCCACACTTCTGACTCATACATATCAGCAGCCTTTTTCTCAACTTGAAGTTGATGTCCCCTTTTAGCAGGTCTTTATAATCATTAAATGCTGTTGTTGACCAAGTTCTGTTTGAATTTATTTTGCACATCTACCATCACAGTTATTTCCCAATAACGCATAAAATAACCAAATTCTACCTAAGGTAGGTTAGGTTGGGTTGGGTTTGGTTGGTTAAGGTCAGTTAGGTTAGCTATTCATTTATAATATATGAACTTTAATTATCTACATGATCATCTATGACCAGTGAGAAGTTTAAAAAAACATAAACATAGCTATTTCACAATTATTCCTTATTCCTTTTTAGCGCAATATATATATATATATATATATATATATATATATATATATATATATATATATATATATATATATATATATATATATATATATATATATATATATATATATATTGATAAAATCACACGGGAAAAGGGAAACAACGCAAGAACTCCAGGGGTGATGAATTTGAAACGATTAACTTATTGGTCAGGTTGATCTATGAAGCCAACGCGCGACTCTCTATACTCAGTTCAAGGTGCAACGAATAACACGAACGATTAGGTTCATTTCATGGAACATCCGGAGTTTTAACCGCAGAATTAATGACCTACAATGGTTTGTTAAAGTTTTTAACATTGATGTAATTGGTTTGCAAGAACCTTCCACGTCTAGCACACAGAAGAAAGCTGCACCCAGGATAGCTGGGTTTACAGCATACAATAGTGGAGCAGGAAGTGGCCTGCTCAATATGTAAAGAATGGTCTGGTCTTTAACTGGATCAAAACTCACAATGATGAAAGTATTCACTATCAACAATTTACAGTAAAAACAGCAAACAGTCAATTGTCGCTATATAACATCTATGTTCGGTGTAATGAGCTGCGAGTGGACGTGTTACCAAAGCCACCAGGTAACAAGGCTATGCCTGTATAGGTGACTTTAACTCTCGTCACACTGTCCTCGGTGACGTCCAGTGTAACTCTAATGGGAGGGTGTTCGTGAATTACATCAATAATCATAATATCACTGTATACGACACAGACAAAGTGACAAATCTGATGGGGAGCAGATTTGATTATGTGATTGGGTATAACCTAGTAGACAGTAATGTCAAGGCTAAGATCATGTCAGAACACCTAGTCAGTGATCATTATGCAATACTTACTGAATACGCTGTTGTTGATGTCAAGTGTGAACCCCATCCTAAGCTCAGAATTAATATCCCAGATAATCTTAAACTGCACTTTAAGGCCTACATCCACAGATGGTATGCTGGATATACAGTACACCTGGGTTAGTGGATGATTTTTGCTGTGATCTTGTAAATGTCATTACCACATATTATACCACCTGGGTTAAGTCAAGGAGAAAGGGGGGCAGCACTAAACCACCCCTGTGGACACATGACCCCATCCTCACCAAAGAAGGAGAGAAGGTAGAACAGCTTGCCAACACTTATAAGCAAAATAAAACTAGTGATAACCTCCTGGCATTCCTCAAAGCTAATAGAGCATTTCGTGAGCTCAAGGGTTAGGTGAGAAACACCTATTAGGAACAATTCTCACAGGGGATTAATAGAACAACCACTCTACCAGAAGTGTGGAACAAAATTAGATCATTACCAAGTCACCCACCCCAGTCCAACCTCATCACAGCCCTGCAGAATATGCTGACATGCTATTAGACCAATGGTCTAGTGTGTCACAAATCACTTCCCTGCCTCCTGACATACATCAGTATCTTAAAACTACACACATTAATAGGGGCTTCAATATTGAAATAGCCTGTTCCTCACCAGACCTTACTGACCAGTTTCCTATAACGCACCACGAACTAACACCAGCACCAATAATCGGTGAATCATCCTCCCCTGGTGAGGATGGCATAACCTATAACCCCATGAGATTGTTAAATGAGGTACCTAACCATCCACTGCTTGACCTGTATCAAATGAGCCTCACACAGGGTATTCTACCTAAAGCTAACTCTCCAAACTTCATACCCATTTCACTCACATCCTGTATGTGTAAAGTCCTTGAAAGAGTTGTTCTCAACCGTATCATGTTTCAAGTCAAAGACAAACTGGCCCCTAATTTGTATGGGTTCATGCCCTGCTAATGAATATGATGTATTTCTTTGTGTACGAACCTCTGTCCTGCATGGCGGCGAACAGTGACATCACCCACATGACTTTGACCTATATATACTGCGAATGAATATGAAGTATTTCTTTATGTACGAACCTCTGTCCTGCATGGCAGTGAACAGTGACATCACCCACATGACTTTGACCTATATATACTGCGAATGAATATGAAGTATTTCTTTATGTACGAACCTCTGTCCTGCATGGCAGTGAACAGTGACATCACCCACATGACTTTGACCTATATATACTGTTAATGAATATGATGTATTTCTTTGTGTATGAACCTCTGTCCTGCGTGACAGTGAGAAGTGATACCACCCTCAGTGTCCAGACCTGGCTGAATTACTCAGAATTGGCAAACTGTACTCCAAACTTTGTCAATAAAATTGTTCGCTGGATCATATTTTTTTCACCACAATTTGTTTATATATATTTTTTGAGTGACTGTACTGTAAGTACTCATACACGATGGCTACTAATCTACCATGCATCAAATTAAAGATATTTTAATGATTCACGGACACATTAAGCTTTCATATGTCCACCGCTTACAGGTATTTCCGTATGGGAGAAAGAATTTCTAATATTAGTGGATCTGGCTTCTGACACTTAGCCGAGACCAGAAGGTAAACCTCAGGCTGAACGTTGTTTCACTATCTTAGTGTCCAACAGAAAGCAGGCGCCGTAATTTGGGCATTAATTACTGTGCAAAACGACCATGAAATGTTTACTGTGCTTAAAAATAGAGGGAGACTATGTGAATGATATGATAGATACAGTACCGTACATGACGACATGATACAAGATCCTGAGGTTCAGCTAAATGTAGTATTCTATTTGTCAGCGCCTTTACAACCCCACCTCTCTTCACGCTCTTTCCGTGCTGTTCGTCCTTTCTTACAGACCTTCCTTCCTCTCTTCCTCACCTCGTATGACTAGATCCTCTCACCGTCCCTCCCTCCTCTCTTCTTCTTTTCTCACAATTACGTCGTTTTACCACTCCTCCTTCCTCTCTTCCTCACCTCTCATGACTACATTCCTCTCTTTACGCTACTCCTCTCACCCATTTTCTTTCTCACTTATCTATTCTGCCGCTTACTATCAGCACCACCACATTATCTCTGCCTCTTTTCTTTCCCATCACCACCTATCTACCCCCATCTCCTCATTTTCACCCTAATCTCCTCTACCCCTCATTACCACTTTATCATCTACCTCTCACCACCACCGCTCTCCTTTCTTCCACTCAACACCACTTTAACCTGCTGCTTTCACCATAACTCTCAGCCTCCCTCTCATCATCATCCGCTCCTTCAGCAACTCTCAAAACTCGTGGGAGCCTTGCCGGATATCTTAAACACAATATACAACATGTTGAGACTTCCCCATCTCCTTTGTCGTTCTTCAAAGGGTTAGTAGTTAAGCATTATCTGTACTTTGCTTTGATTGTGTGTCTGAGTGGGGAGAGTTACATGAATTTCGGTTTCTATCTTCGAAAACTGTAGTCGTGTATTTTGAAAGGATTCAAGGAGTTCACCCGGACTTAGGACTTGGTTAGGTATTTGATCGGAGAACGGTATATATAGAACTGTGGTGCCTCCCTCAAGCTCTGAAGATAGTCAGATTTATGTTCACACTTATTAGGATGGTAACCACATCACCCTTTTCACAATATACCGAAAAACGTATTAGACCAAAGGTAGACCATGATGCAAGAACTGCTCCTCTATATCACAGTTCACTTACAATCCTTGACTCAATTCACTACGTCGCTATTTTGTTTTACAATAGTGGCTTCTGGATCTTGCTCGACGTTAAGTATCTCGAGTGATGCTCAAGAACCACTTAAGATTTATGACGTCTTTCATTAACACTTTGATGTTGGAACAGTATTCAAGGGCTCTATGACTATTATCTGTGCTCGTGACATAAGGAGGGGCTTCCAGAAAATGACTCGACTTTCTCATTATTTTTGTTACTTGAAAACATCCAACTACTCAACAACTACCAGATTGCATTTTGTAGGTAGATTGCCTTTCTTTATGTTTCTTTGTTTTTTCTAGAGAGTATTTCGTAATATGCCGATTTTGCCTCGATTAAAATGATTATTCCCAAATTTATGTTGACGTCAGATTTCTTGCCACCTTTCCAAATTTCAATCGTGTGTACAGTAGAGGTGACCTACTTGTCATTGCATTATTTTTTTTTACATCTGAGGTTTCAGTTGTTTTCGATGCCTTACACACCGCTTCTTTCTTTACCTCCAATTTCCTAAATATAGTACTCTGTATTTTACTAACTCTCGGAGTACACAACAAAATCTCGAATCTATTAATCCTCCCATCCCTTTGCATGAGCAATTTCAAAGCTACACAGCCTCACTCACGGGTACTTAACGATTCAAGAAATTATTAGCACAGTTTATATAAAAAAAAAATGAAAAGTACAAATAATAATAAAAATTTGGTGTAAGTCGGTCCAGCGTATTACCTCTTTGTACTCCACCTTATAAGGTGTCCAATTCCAAGCTCAGCTTCCAAATTTCACATTGAGGAAATATGTAGAACCTTAACAACTGTTCACCGCTTATGTCCAAAGGGACTCGGTACAGTCTCACCCAAAAGTTGGTTAACTCTCCCAGCCAGCTATTGCTGCACTGCCTGCTTCAGATGTATGAACTTGAGTCTGTTACTTCGAACCTTTAGATTCATTCGTATCGGTTTCATGTTCTGGTTGGTACTAAGACAGTTTTAAACATCTGAAGCAGGCAGTGCAGCAATAGCTGGCTGGGAGAGATAACCAACTTTTGGGTGAGACTGTACCTAATTTGACATCGCAAAGCTCGATCGCTTAAATATACATCGATCAACTACATCTTGCCTGCTAAACATAAACAAACACAGCAATTTATAAGATAATTTGTAATTAATATTTTTCATTGAAATAATATTTGAAACCTATTATTTTGCAGTATTCTCTATCACAACCCCATGTGTCTTCGTCCAAACTTATCCCAAAAGACACAGAGCTGGACAAAAATGACATTGCTGGTGCTATCTTTAAGTAAGATAGACTTCATGACATACTCTTTAGGTGTTCCAGATACACAGTCATGACTGAAGAATAACATCCTGGACAAAAAAGACCAACAGAAACACCGAGGTAAATCTACCAGAATTATAATATTTACAAATAAAATATAATTTATATGTTTAATGCTTACTGAGTTTATCTCTTGCTTATCATTTGATTTACTGGTGTTTTTAAAACATCCAGCAATACTAACTTGACCTGGTGAACTAAGAAAGAATAATGGGAATGCAATGAAAGTAATCACTAAGCTCCTCGGAACATAAAAAATATTTATATGTATTTAATTTTATATATTTAGAATCAATGGATAAGCTGTTCCGACATCACAGGATATTACCTAATTAATCAGTGTTTTAATTACGGTATGTATATATATATATACACACACACACACACACACACACACACACACTCACACACACACACACACACACACATATATATATATATATATATATATATATATATATATATATATATATATATATATATATATATATATAAAAAGAGAGAGAGGGAATTACCCAAGGCTGGGAGTGGGAAAAGCCAAACACTATATTGTCAGCGGCAGCACCTACCAGTTCTTCCCTAAGAGCTGACTCAAGACATTACACGTGCTGCTGCGCGAACACGGAGGAAAATGATGAGGAATGCAAGGAGGAAGTTAAGAAATAAAAACAACATACAATAAGGATACACTCCTGCGGGGGGGGGGAGACAGAATACATTTTTAAAGCGGACGTGAGAGTTGGCAGTGATTAAAATAAAGAAAGGCAACGTGAAAAACTTGTGAAAGAAAGTGTAAAAAGAATACAGGGAGGAAGAAGAAGATAACATTATGAAAATGTGAATCCATTCTGCCGACCATTGTGAGGCAGAACAAGGCGCAAGTAAATTTATAACACCAACACCAACACACACGTAGAGGAGCTTAAGAGAAGGGGGCGATGTGACTAGTGTGTGTTGGTGTTGGTGTGGGGATTAGTGGATGACATCATTATGACCTGACCTCATGTTAATAAGGTCACCCTGTATATTTAAGCCTCTCTCTGTCCATGTAATCCAGTTGCCTCTGAAGATGTCTTGAATAAAGACGAAAGCTGAGGTGCTCCGTTGTTTCCCTTTTCCCGTGTGATTTTATCAAGATTTATCTTATCTGCGTTTTCATTGTGGATTTACATGATATATATATATATATATATATATATATATATATATATATATATATATATATATATATATATATATATATATATATATAAATATACAATCAACACCTCAACCCGCCAGGATTCGAACCCATGGCCCATGACTGTGACCGGGTAACGCTACCTCTGGACTACCAGGATACTAAAAGCAGTCCTAGACTCTGTTATATTTCATACAAAGCCTGTTCAACGAGCTTATGGCGCCGTATAACTCTAATGGGGACTGCTTTTAGTATCCTGGTGGTCCAGAGGTAGCGTTCCCCGGTCACAGTCGTGGGCCATGGGTTCGAATCCTGGCGGGTTGAGGTGTTGATTGTATGTAGAAGGCCGCGTGCTTTATAAGAACATAAGAAAATAAGGAGTCTGCAATAGGCCGGTTGGCCTGTGCATGGCAGCTCCTGTCGAGAGTTACTACCACTCTCTATCATCCATGAATCTATCTAGCCTCCTTTTGAAACTTTTCAGAGTTCCCGCATTTACTACAAAGTTGCTAAGCTTGTTCCACTCGTCCACCACCCTATATGTGAACCAGTTTCTTCCTATCTCCCTCCTAAACCTAAACTTATCCAACTTGAATCCGTTGCTCCGAGTCCTATCCTGCTCGGATATTATAAGAACTTTATCTATATCCCCTTTATTGATTCCTTTCACCCACTTAAATACTTCTGTCATATCTCCCCGCACTCTTCGTCTTTCTAGGGAATGCAAGTTAAGTTTCTTTAACCTAACCTAATATGGAAGGTTTCTAAGTCCCGGAATCATTTTTGTCATTCTTCGCTGCACCGACTCTAGTGAATTTATATCCATTCTATAATAGGGGCACCAGAACTGAACCGCATAATCGAGGTGCGGCCTGACTAGCGCAAGATATAGTTGCAATAAGACCTCTGCACTCTTGTTACTTACACTTCTAGATATAAAACCCAATACTCTGTTTGCCTTATTTCGAACATTAACGCACTGTTTTCTAGGCCGTAGGTCCGGGCTTACAAGTACCCCTAGGTCTCTTTCACAAGTCGACTTCTCTAGGTTAATGTTGTTAAGGCTGTATACATTAGAAGTATTTGTTCTTCCAATATTAAGTACGCTGCACTTGCTGGTGCTGAATTTCATTTGCCATTTTTCAGACCACCCCTGCAGTTTATTTAGATCCTCCTGTAATGCATTTGCATCCTGCCCTGAATTAATTTGCCGCCCTATTTTGGTGTCACCCGCAAACTTGCTTATGTCACTGCTGATCCCAGTATCTAAATCGTTTATGTAGATTATGAACAAGAGTGGGCCTAGTACTGACCCCTGGGGAACCCCACTGGTTACACGGCCCCACTCAGATTTAACACCATCTACGCCGACCCTCTGCGTTCTCTCGGTGAGCCATGATTTTATCCAATTTAAAACTTTCCCCTCGATACCATGAGCCTTAATTTTTCTCAGAAGCCTCCGATGCGGTACTCTGTCAAATGTTTTGCTAAAGTGTAAGTAAATAACATCGTAATTTTCGTCATTATCTACTACCTCGAAGACTTTCCTAAAAAACGTTAGCAGATTTGTTAGACAAGATTTTCCCTTTGTAAACCCATGTTGAGAGTCGTAGATTAATTTGCTTTTCTCTAGATGCGATCGGATGCTATCTGCTATAATTGATTCAAGAAATTTCCCCACTACTGACGTCAAACTGATTGGGCTAATGAAATATATATATATACATTTCATGTAGATCCACAATGAAAACGTGGATAAAATAAATCTTGATAAAATCATGTGTACAAATCATCATGTGTCACACTAAAGTGTACCTTTGCGCATCACTTATACAAATTATATATTGCTTGTGATGCATCATGTGAGTATATTAGGTCCTCAACTCTAACATAAACAACTTAACATTTTTAGCTTTGACATCAGCTGAATGACGGAAAACGAGTAATATTCTGCAATCTACTGCTATAACCTACCAATTATGCTGAAAATAATGGTCCTTCTTAGATTAGATTGAACTAAATAAACTAAATTAATTTTTATTTAGTTACGCAAGCAGCTTCAGACGTAAGGCTGTTACTGACGGAGAGCGCCATTCGTCATCAGAGTAAGATTTATTAAAGTGACAGCCTGCTATAACCTAGAAAAAATTAGTTGTGCCAGCAGCTAAATACATGCAACTTACAAACACACATTCGCTAAAACACACATACAGTACAGGAACTTGAACAAAACAAAGGCTAGCATGTACTCATCAATATATAAACGCACACATACACATGAGCACAAGAAAACATACATAGTCAAAAAAGAAGTGTATAGTGTTGTCAGCGGGGCTGCTCTAAGATCCTTCTGGTCTTGGACAATCTCGTCTAAGTCCCGACAGCTGCCAGGCGGATGTGAAGGGTTGTGTGACGAGGGAAAGCAGAGGATGAGAGCTGTAATGGAGAAGGGGAGGGAGAAAGGGGATGATGGAGAGACGAGTGGGGAAGGAGCAAGGGGAAGAACAATTGATCTATAAGTTTCATCTCGGTTCTTGTAATTCTCCATTACACTGGGCGCTGAGTCTCCCGTCTTCTGTCACAACTAATGTGACACTGTGTCTTGGCAGTTGGGCCATGGTGCGTTTGGTAAACTGAACAACTCTTGTCTCTGTTGTCGATATGCAACTTTTGAGTTTCATGCACTTGTTGTCCATCGTCTCAAGTTTGCCTTTTACTGAGGGAACATAACATCTTTGGTCTGAGAGTGAAAGTTATTTTTCTAATCAGTGATTGCAACACTTTCCAGAAGATGAGTACAATGTAAGAAATTGTTTTTGTTTGTTGTTTTAAACTGTACGTCACGTATTGTTCTGCGTCTATGATGATAAACGAACGAAGAACAAAGAGGGAGGAAAAAATAACTATATTGAGAAAAATAAGCTGAGTCAAAATACGACAAAATAAACAATATATCCGAGGAAGGAATGAATATACGCCTTCAAAAAAAAATAACATGCTAATCAATTTTACTCTGCCTCTGTATCTGTGTCTCTCCTGTATTTAAATTATACCTCAAAATGGTTAACTCATTCTAGATTGATGAAGCTTGGCAGATGGGATGAATATTGATGATGGGTAGAACGGGATTAGTTTTTCAAATCATGAATCAAAGATAAAGATGAAGGTTAAGTGTTGCCGCCTGATGCAGTTTAAAACACTAATGATCGCCTTCAACCTCTACTCTGACCATCAACTAGTTATCCTGAAATTGACTTGACTTTATGATTTTACGACCTTGAACAATTAAGATGATGTTATGTTGAACTGTTTCCGAGGTTTTAAGTTATTAAGAGCGGAAGTTTCCTCCCTTATGATAAATAAATATCAAGTGTATCGTTAATTAGTATATAACATATAATTATGAAGTTGACACCACAGCATAAACTGGAGAATTCGCTCACAAAAAAGATGCAGAAATATAATACCATTAAAAGATTAATTTAAGCGTGCACTTTACATTTACTGGGTAGCACACACATGTGATTTTGTTTCTAAAATTTAATTGCAATAAAATATTAATTCAGTGATGGCACAATAAAATCAGCCTAATCAGCTCCCAGACCGGACGATTATAGAATAAACAACATACTAAGTTAACGACTCACTACGGTACCATCTGGCATTATAACTCATAGATGAACACTGAGTTGGTAAAATAACACACACACACACACACACACACACACACACACACAAATGAAGTGCTTAAAATTACATATCAACTTGAATGAGTATACAAAAAAACATTATTTACAAACGTCAGTGATTTCTGTCTCAACAAGCTGGAACTCTCCGGAGACTGATGTTCCCTCTGGTCACACTCCCTTAAACAAATTTAACGTTTTTAAAACGATCTCTTAAACCGTACCTCTTCACTGTTTCTAGAAGGATAAGCTCCTCACTTATATTCACCGTGAAAATTTTGGTATTTTTGCATGTACTATACAGAAGAGACACTCATTATTCAGCCCAGCGCTAGAGTTGGAGACCACTAACAAAGCTTTGTTACACTAAGACTAATTGAGAATTTCATTCTCCTCGATTTACAGGGAATGACAGAGCCAGTTTCATACCCACTAATCCAGGGTTGCTGTCATGACAGTGTGTGTGTGTGTGTGTGTGTGTGTGTGTGTGTGTGTGTGATCAGATTACTTATGATAATTTTCTTTAGAGTTTGTGCCAACGATGATGTATCTTTTCACACGTGTGCCAGATAAAAATGAATTTTGAATTATAATCATCATTGTCATCATCATTAATTATGATTAGGGCCAATTAGTGCAGGTCCTTCATCAAGACTGGGACCTATTATGACTGGCAACTACTAGCACTGGGCCTGTGTAGGACAGAGGGCCATTAGGACTGAGCCTACTAGGACAGAGGGCCATTTGGACTGGGCCTACTATGACAGAGGGCCATCATTAAGACTGGGCCTACTAGGACCGAGGGCCATTAGGACTAGGCCTACTAGGACAGAGGGCCATTAGGACTAGGCCTATTAGGACAGAGGGCCATTAGGACTAGGCCTACTAGGACAGAGAGCCATTAGAACTGGGCCTACTAGAACAAAGGGCCATTAGGACTAGGCCTACTAGGACAGAGGGGCATTAGAACTGAGCCTACTGGGACAGAGGGCCATTAGGACTGGGCCTACTAGACAGATAGGCCATTAGAACTGGGCCTACTGGGACAGAAGGCCATTAGGACTTGGCCTACTATGACAAAGGGCCATTAGGACTAGGCCTACTATGACAAAGGGCCATTAGGACTAGGCCTACTAGGACAGAGGGCCATTGGAACTGGGCGTACTAGACAGATAGGCCATTAGAACTGGGCCTACTAGGACAGAAGGCCATTAGGACTTGGCCTACTATGACAAAGGGCCATTAGGACTAGGCCTACTAGGACAGAGGGCCATTGGAACTGGGCCTACTAGGACAGAGTGGTTACTTCATAAAGTGGAAAGTATTTGGCACGTTCACTGACCCGGTGTAGTTCTCTTCTCACTCCTGTTAATGAAGCTAATCTGCACGAATTATGGAGAACAAGAGAGGGAGGGGAAGAAGAGAAGAGATTTTGACCTCGAATAAAGTATTACTGCTTCACTGTCCCGTCAAGCTCGACTCAACTCTTCCAGTGAGTCTTATTCATCATGTTTTTTTCTTTATCAATCACGCTTAAAAAGTTTTATTCAAAATACTAAGTTTAAATCAGTCTCATGGTTAGCTTTATCATCTATAGCTACGTCATATACGATTCTGGTAATGAATGTTATTTATATAATACTGTGGTAGTGATCAGCCACCTTGTTTGTGAAGTGTGTTTCTGATGTAATATATTGCTGCTAATTATGAGACATTGAACATCAGGGTTTGGGTCCCCTTTGGTAGTGAGAGTGTGGGTGCTGGAGTGAAGACATAGAACTATACAGTACAAATGAGTGAAAGCAGGGAAAGGGGATGGGAACTGTGTGATAGGAATCTTAATAAACACGAAAAATCCATGAGAAAATAATCACTGTCTGTGTGTTAGAGTGGTCACCTCATCAGTCAATGGTCACAGATTTGATTCCTGGCCAGAATAGAAGGTTGGGTTCCCTTCTTACACACAAACCTTTGTCTTAAAGTGAAAGCGGGTCTCATTGGCATGAATTGACCGTTAGGGACAGTTTGGATATTGCAATTTATACAAACACTTTGGTACACAAGGAGGCAGCGTGGTCGACACTGCTCTCGTCGACTTTCACTTCCCCAAATATAAAATATGGAACTAGTGACCTCTAAGTCAGGAGACGAGCTCTGTAACCACTCGGCCTTAATAAACTCAGCAATAAATGAGTATATTATTTCGAGTTTTGGTTGAAAATGGAATAAAACTTGGGTAGAATAACATTCTGATGCCAGAGGGATGATGACCAAATTCACAAGCTGCTGAGTGGTAAAAATCAGGGGCCGGATACTCAAAATTATTTACAATATTGTATCCCCCAGTTAACTCGAAAAGGCGTGTATATTTCCAGATTGCATAAGCAGTATACAGGGGTATTCCTTCCAAACTATGATAATTCTCATTAACGCTTTTCAATGTAAAATATTATCAAAATATAAAATCTAATCAGATAAAATTTATCTTAAAAGCAGCAATTGTGTTTGTTTATGTTTTAGCAGGCATGATCGAGTTCCTTAATGTATATTTAAACGATCGAGCTTTGCGGCGTGAAGGAAGAACTGACGGTCGTATATTAGCCCCTGTCTCATTGGCAGAATTATTTATATAAATGTGGGTTAATTACATTAGATTTGTATAACTATCATCCCCTGTAACTTTCCACTAGCTATGAGGTAGCAAGTTCAGAGCATGTGGTAAGGTCTCCCCACGGGAAGTCGGGTTACTTAGTGCTGAGCTAAGAAGTAAGTAACCGGTTCCCTGGCCACCTATTGCGGGCAGTAGTTTGATAACCCTGGTGAGAGGAAGACGTTATTAGAGCCATCCCTGATGCGCCCCGTCTTTCTTCGAAGGAGGACGTCCTATACATTCCGTTCTCCCTCGAGGGTCTCTACTCAGATCACTCCCACTCTCACATCAATCGGACATATTTAGTAGAGCTACTCTAATTTAGCTTCCGTCCTCATTTAACACTCATAGCTACAGTGATTAAGTTATGGTGATAATCCTTTTTGAAAGTGGACAAAGAAACATTTTTATACTAAATACACAAAATAAACCTACTGGATTTCGTTTCTGAAAACCTAATAAACTTTGATCTATAATTTAGTACGTCTAGAATATATGGTAAAATGCTTCATAAGTGATTGTTACAAATGGTGACAACCCAGGAAGGTTGTTACATATATGACAGCATCACAAGGGAAGTTGTTATACAACGGTAACAGTCACCCAACAGATACACAGATTCTGTGTTATACTGTTACAACGAAGCTATAGTTACAAAGTTGGCAAACCGCAGCTTAAGAGGACCCAGTCTAGGACCAGTCTAAAGTGACCAGTCTACAGGG
The DNA here is from genome assembly GCF_018991925.1 of Homarus americanus. Taxonomy (NCBI): domain Eukaryota; kingdom Metazoa; phylum Arthropoda; class Malacostraca; order Decapoda; family Nephropidae; genus Homarus; species Homarus americanus. Next base: position 14,433,892 of record NW_024722227.1, read on the forward strand.
CCAGTCTACAGTTTACAGTTTACAGTAAGTCAAGTGTACTCCAAGTAACCGTAACAATTTTGGTAACAGAAGTTATTAGCTACACCGGAGTTGAGTAACAGATGAGATAATCTGGCCGCCTGTTACTCCTACTGTTATATAAAGAAATAAAACAGTTTCAGTCGTATGTTAAACGCTAATTAGGGGTCCCTAATGTACTCCCCAGACCACATTGGTATGGTACAAGTCTTTCAAGCTCCTAACTGTAGGGGATCCCCATAATTTTGGGGAATGTTCCAATGCTATATTATAAAAGATAGTCCTGTACCAGAAAAAACGTAGAAGAATGTATTGGGTATATATGATAAATAAATAAACATGTTAGAAAAGAAAAACAAGAATACATTGCCACCAAATATTATTTGTTTAAGTTGCATGTATTATGCCTCGGTGAGTTCAAGTACAATGCAACAACATCTCTGTACTGTAGATGAATACTCAACAACGTTTTTTGTTGTTTTAATCAATTCAATTTCAACAGTTCATTCCATATTATACGAAACGTGATCCTAGTGCTGTCACTAGGTATCTCTGTACATTGTTACCAGATGTATCTGGCAGGAATCTCAAGTACATATAAATTAAATATTGTAATACAAAGGGGCCTACTGAAGCCTAAGTAAGGAAGGATATTCCTTCAAATTAACATCAATCTTATTGATAAATATTTGGCCAGCATGCAGGTGAAAAGCATCGTATTTCGGTCAGTAGGTCTCGGAGTGGTGTGTGTGTGTGTGTAATAATAATAATAATAATAATAATAATAATAATAATAATAATAATAATAATTAACGGTTTATTGAAAAAGTTCTGTAGCCTGAAGGCTGAAAATATACATTGGACAAAAATGACTTATTACATACGAAGACATGGCGTGGGTGGCACCGACTCTATTCAGAGATAGTGAACAAAACAAATTAAGTGAGATAGTAGTGACTAGTAACGATGTTAGTAAGCAAATAGACAAACTAAAGCCTAATAAGTCACCTGGTCCCGATGAGATATTTGCCAGAGTATTAAAGGAATGTAAGGAAGAGCTTAGTATGCCCTTGCAAAGTTGTTTAACACGTCCTTAAAAACAGGTGTAGTACCAGAATCCTGGAGGATAGCGAATGTAATACCGATTTTCAAGAAGGGGGATAGATCACTATCCTCTAACTACCGCCCAATCAGTCTAACATCAATAGTAGGCAAATTACTGGAAGCAATCATTTCAAACTCTATTCGAAATCACCTGGAGAAGCACAGATTGATCAATGATTCCCAGCATGGCTTCACAAGCGGACGTTCTTGCCTAACTAATCTATTAACATTCTTTTCATCAGTTTTCGAATCGGTGGACGAGGGGCACAATTATGATGTGGTATATCTCGACTTTAGCAAAGCCTTCGACAGAGTCCCCCACGAAAGACTAATTAGAAAGGTAGAAGCTCATGGCATCAAAGGTGACATCCTTAAATGGATTAGGGCGTGGTTACAGGACAGGAAACAGCGAGTGAGCATGAACGGCACTAAGTCCCATTGGAGCAACGTCACAAGTGGAGTTCCCCAAGGCTCAGTACTTGGACCATTATTATTTATTATATACATAAACGACATAGATATCGGCATAGACAGCAACATAAGTAAATTTGCTGATGACACTAAAATAGGACGTGTTATTAAATCTGACGAGGACTCGGCAAAACTACAGGAAGATCTAAACAAATTTTTCGAATGGTCTGAAAAATGGCAGATGAAATTCAACGTCGACAAATGTAAAGTACTCAGTATAGGAGATGTAAACAGGGAAACCAGATACCAGATGAACAACGATGCCATAGAGAAATCCGACTGCGAGAGAGATTTAGGAGTAATGATAAGTAGGAACCTTAAGCCAAGTAAACAATGTGTTTTTGCTCGTAACAAGGCTAATAAAGTACTTGGGTTCATACAAAGGAGTGTTAGTTACAAGACTAGCGAGGTCATCCTAAAACTGTATCTTGCTCTTGTGAGACCACACCTGGATTACGCAGTTCAGTTCTGGTCACCGTATTACAGAATGGATATAGAATCCTTGGAAAGAATTCAGAGGAGAATGACAAGACTAATCCCGGGCATTAGGAACCTTGAGTATAGAGACAGGTTAAAGCATCTTAATTTGCACTCCCTCGAGAGACGTAGAGCGAGGGGCGACCTGATAGAGGTGTACAAGTGGAAGGCAGGGCTAAACAAAGGGGACATTACAAAGGTACTCAAACTATCCAACCAGGAGCGAACTCGTAACAATGGTTTTAAATTAGACAAATTTAGATTTAGGCGGGAAATAGGTAAACACTGGTTTGGAAACAGAGTAGTGGATGAATGGAACAAGTTACCAAATATCATCATTAACTCGAATACGCTGATTAGCTTCAAACATAGGTTGGATGCTTATATGAGCAATAGGGGTTGGGTGTAAACGGGACTGCCCAGTATGGGCCAATAGGCCTGCTGCAGTTTCCTACATTCTTATGTTCTTATGTTCTTATGTTCTTTAACAAAGGTTTTCATTACTGAAAGAAGAAGGAACATGAATTGAACATACACATTATTATAGTTTACAGTTGATGGCCCGGGCCTGGGCTGGTGGTCACTGAGACACCAGGTGGTGTGGTGTTCACATGGTGTAGTAACCCGTCCTCGGGTGTTGATATGAAGGACCTCACGTGGTCATGGAGACATCGGGTTGTGTGGTGCTCACGTGGTGTAGTAACTCGTCCTCGGATTTGTTGATATAAAGGACCTCGCGTGGTCCTTAACAACATCAACCTAGAGAAGTCGACTTGTGAAAGAGACATAGGCAGTGCCGGATTTAGACCTGTGGAGGCCCATGAGCAGCCTCTTTGTGGAGGCCCCCCTCATTATAACTACCCAAGAGGATGGGCAAGAGGGTGGGGTGGCGAGTGAAGCGAGCCTAAACATCTGGGAGTTCCGGGAGGCGCTGTAAGCCCCCCGGGAAAATTTTGAAATTTGAACACGTCTTTGGATAATTTTGAAGCCATATGCAGTTATATTGAGGAAATTAGAACATATTGTAATATGTGGAGGCCCCCAGATTGTGGAGGCCCCTGGGCAGCTGCCCACTTTGCCCACTCCTGAATCCGGCCCTCGACTTAAGGGTACTTGTAAGCCCGGACCTACGGCCTATAAAAAAAAGAGCGTTAATGTTCGAAATAAGGCAAACAGAGTATTGGGTTTTATATCTAGAAGTGTAAGTAATAAGAGTGCAGAGGTCTTATTGCAAGTATATCTTGCGCTAGTCAGGCCGCACCTCGATTATTCACTAGAGTCGGTGCAGCGAAGAATGACGAAAATGATTCCGGGACTTAGAAACCTTCCATATCTAGATAGGTTTAATAAACTAAACTTGCATTCCCTAGAAAGACGAAGAGTGCGGGGAGATATGATAGAAGTATTTAAGTGGGTGAAAGGAATCAATAAAGGGGATATAGATACAGTTTTTATAATATCCGAGCAGGATACGACTCGGAGCAACGGATTTAAGTTGGATAAATTTAGGTTTAGGAGGGAGACAGGAAGGAACTGGTTCACAAATAGGGTGGTGGACGAGTGGAACAAGCTTGGCAACTTTGTAGTAAGTGCTGGAACGCTGGAAAGTTTCAAAAGGAGGCTGGAGAGATTCATGGATGATAGAGAGTGGTACTAACTCTCAACAGGAGCTGCCATGCACAGGCCAACTGGCTTATTGCAGACTCCTTATTTTCTTATGTTTTTATGTTCTTATGTTCATGGGGACACCGGGTGGTGTGGTGTTCACGTGGTGTAGTGACTCGTCCTCGGGTGTTGACATGAAGGACCTCACGTTTTCATGGGGACACCGTGTGGTGTGAGGTGGTGTCACAGTACCTCACTCTCTCTGCTTGTTGATGTATTATTTCTTAGTCAGGTGCATAGCCGAACCCACTGTTGTTCCCAGGGTGGACGGATTAACACCGTCTGGTCAGAGGATGGTTCCCAGGGGTGCTTATCTCACTGGTGGGTCACGGCTCTCACTGTCTAGTGCTGAATTCGCTGGCTTAAGCACTGTTCATAACTGTTCAACACTGATTCCACTTCTTTTCGAAACAAAATTGTCATTTTCGATAATGTAGATATCCCGGGGAGAGGGATTTCAGGAATGGGGCCGAACATGGCCGAGAGGGGACGCTGCTCAGCAGGAGCAGCGCCTAAATAAGTCTGGACCCTACGGTGGTCAAGGATGTAGTGTCTGCGTGTGTGTGTGTGTAATAATAATAATAATAATAATAATAATAATAATAATAATAATAATAATAATAATAAATGGTTTATTATTAGAGTTGCAGCCCGTGGCTGAAAATATGCAAACTTACATGTGAGTTAGACATAATAATATACGTTCAATACATTTACAGGGCTGTACAGTACATAAATCAGGAGCTGTTTATTATTTTAACAATAGATGGGATGGTGCTATTCTTATATCTATCAGTGCGGGCTCTTATAGGCTGAATTCTGTTGCAGTGGCAGACTGCCAGTGGCAGGAGGTGGCGATGACTAGGATGATGTAGTAGTCCACTACCAAACCTTGCTAGTGCGTGGTGGTGGAGGTCACTGAGGGATGGCATTTCCAGAGTGGAGAGAGCGTTGCTGTAGCCGGAGTAATCTGCGCTGAGCATGATTCTGCAGGCCCTCTTCTGTACCTTCTCTAGCTGACGTTGTTGGGTAGAGTTGAGAGAAGACGACCAGGCTGGTGACGCATACGTTAATTTTGGGAGTATAAATGCTTTGTACATAGTCCTCAGCTCTGGTGTGGGTGCCCCAAGTGACCTGGGTCGTCATAGCATGTAGGGTCAGTACGAGGCTACCTTGATTGTGTTTTTTACATGGGCCTTCCAGTCAAGTTTGTGGTCTATAGTTACACCCCGGAGTTTGGCAGACTGCACTAACTGGAGAGGATGGGCAGCCACTGTAACTGCTGGAGCTTGCACTGGAGTGGTGGCAGTGTTGATGTGCATGACTGCAGTTTTGGTGTGATTGATGGTAACCTTGTTCTCCGTAGTCCATGCCTGTAGCCTGTCCAGGGTGCCTTGTAGCGATGAGTAGTCCGGTGAGGTGTTGTCCACTGTAACCCCCACAGTGCAGTCATCCACGTACTTCCACCTGTGAGGAGTGTCCGATAGAGCGTCGTTGATCAGGATTAGGAAGCACAGTTGTCCCATCTTGGTCCCCTGGGGAACACTGCAGGTGAGGTGTTGGAATGTGGAGACAGAACCCTGGCACCTCACTGCCTGATGACGCTCACTTAGAATATCAGTGAGCCATGAGACCAGGTTGGTGGGCAGCCCCAGTGCAATGGCCTTGTTGATAACAGAGCAGTGATCAATAAGGTTAAAAGCCTTCCTGAAGTCAACAAGGGCAACGGCCAGTGATGTCTTACGTTTCTCCAGGGTTTTGTGCAGAAAATCCAGGAAATTAACTAAGCAGTGTGATGTAGAGAAGGTCCTCATATTGCCAAATTGCTGTGGATTAATTGACTGATAAATACTAGCAAATGCCCATTCAAAAACAAAGTCTTCACATAGTAGACTGTGTATGGGGGTAATGGTAACTGGCCTGAGGTAACTTGGGGAATGTGGGGTGGGGACCTTGGGGATAGGGGTAACAAATGCGGTTTTCCATTCATTAGGGCATTTGCTTTGTCTGAGGGGTGCATTAATAATGGAACA
>NW_024722227.1:14444659-14480308 GCF_018991925.1 Homarus americanus
AATTTTTCCTGTTTTTAGTTCCTTTGATTTATTACTTTTTTCTGTCTTTGATAATTTATAATTTATTCTGTGGCTTCTTTCTCCTAATTCCGACTTCACAGCTTTACAAATTCATACTTCCCGTTTCAGTCTTCTTCTTGCGCATTTGCATCCCTCCCAGCTCTTGACTTCCCTAACACAGCTCCTCCGCCTGCCGATCCCCGCACATGCATATTACATTATTTAGGTGTGTCAAGACCCAAGGTGAGCTAACACTGTTTTAATTTATTTCAACAAATTTCTGCCTCATTAATCTGGATGGTGTTTTCATTGACAATCCACAGAGTATACTTACTTAGAGTTGAGTCACTCTTATTCTTGTTTAGTTAAAGCTCTTGGTCATGCTGTGGAGGATTGAAGGGAAGGTTAACTCAAACAGATTTTGTGTGAGGACTAAGGGGGTATGTCTTGAAAGTGACTCAAAATTATACATATTAATGTCAAAATATCCAAAATTACTGTAATCATTAGAACTTCTTAGAAACGATTGCAGTTCTTCAAACGAAAAACAGTAATACAGGTACTGCATTTTAGGTGAAAACTCTCTGGAATCTTAAATGAAAGAGGGGGAGCATATTGATATTATCGCATATATATTTGTACATACAGTATATAGTAAATTTGTCTTTGTTCCAACTAAGCTAAATTAGTTGGATAAGCACTGATCGTAAGCACTTGTAGTCTGCATTATTTTTATCTACATTAATGCTCCTCCAATGCACACATCAATTCAAATTTTAAAGTATCTCAAAATTAAATTAAAAAATTTTATGATGCAATTATCCTTAAAGCACTTGATAGAGGCATTTTAACGAGAGCTCACACGACTACTAGAAGGTGTTTCGTGTAAGGTAACAGAACTCTGCTGAACCTCAACAGCGTCAAGCTAATAAGATGGTGGGTAGTAACACTACTGTAGTTTCTGCAGCGTGGTGGTGAGGAAGACCGTGTACTGTGTCTGATTTTCTGTGACCTTTCTCACTAGTTATGCCACTCTGTCCATTTTTCATCTTATAATGTTCGTCTGTTTCCCTAATGCATTGGCCTTTTCCATCACTTTGTTTAAATATTTCTTCATCTGTTCTCTGTACGGACTAGTTCAGAAAGTTCACAATTTCTTCCTCCTTGAAATTTGTTGTACAGTTTTAGGAGCAATTTGCTGTAGAAAACGAAAGCCACTAAATCTTTTACTTCTAGTTCCATGATAAACACTGTAACTTCAGCAAAATAGCGTAATACTAATATTCAATGAACTTCAACAAAATTCATGCACGTACTGTACAACACATTTCAGGGGAAATATTGTTGAAGGTGGCTCATGTATTAAGCCGCCAGCTTCTCCTTCTCGCACAGTAAACAAACATGAGTAAAAAATTCCATTCCTCCTCTATCCCCTACACATACGAGCCATACGAGCTCTTCCTCCCCCTCCTCCTCCTCCTCCATCCCCATATACGCATTCTTCCTTCTCCTTCCCCTACACATATGAGCTCTTCCTCCTTCCAGTCGTCCTCCATCCCCACATACGAACTCTTCCTCCTCCGTCCCCATTTACGTGCTCCCCCTCGTCCTCTGTTATAAATATCAACATTCAAGCTTTCCCTGCTCCCTCTCCTTATGTATAACTCACATATGATTTTCCCTTCCTCCCTTTCCTACGTCGCTAGATAATCCATCATGGAAACTCCCCCTCGACCTTATTATGTGTACCCCGTCTTAGAAGCTCCATCTCTTCAACAGTTTGCTTTGTTCAGTAATTAACTTTGTGAGGCATTGTAGAGTTTTGTATTTATTAAGAGAGCCGCTATCTAAGTAGGGTATTCCCGCTCAGTGCTTAAAAAGACCATTGTTGGTTATTTAGGTAATGTACCTGATACGGATTTCAATGACTATATAGCTTAGGTCCAAGCTGTGCTCTCTGACGAACCTATAACCCTTTGTTCGCCAAATGGGAATTCTATATTTGGTAGTATTGTCTCTGGACCTGTGTTTCCTTTGCTACTATACAACCGATTCTCTTATTATGTTCATCTCTCGTCCACAAAACCGAGAACCAAGATAACAATCACACAAAGACATGTAATGACGACAGAAAAAAGCTACTATCATTACTACTTGAACAATAATATTATTAGAAAAGACTTGTCAAATCCAGTGCAACTAAACGTCTTGTTACCGCCCCAAGTTGGAATGTTTTAGCATGCATTAGTGGTTAGTGTGTCAGCATCCTGCTCTGCTCGGTGTGTACGACACTCAGGGACACCCAGCAGGCTCCCACGATAGTTCCGGTTAAAACAATAACACACGCATGTGACCCTGTGGTTCCACTATATTATATACTAAGCCTTCAGCATGCAAGGAGGTAGTGTTGCCTGTACTGCAATCGACCGCCGCAGTGCAGTTATAAATATACGTTGTGTAAACAATAAAGAGTTTGGCTTTCACATATTTTACTTTTAAAAAACATGCAATGGGAGGATTTTGTTTTTCAAATTTATTGTACCAACTTAAAAATTGCCTACCTTTCATTTGCCAGCAAATTTTCTTATGTGAGTAAATATAAATATATAACGTTGTCTAAATGTTCATGGCTGAATGTGACAAAATATCTCTCCGGTGTTTGTGTCCCGTCTATGGTCAGCTGATGGACCAAACACTTATAATTCTTATTTTAAAAACTGGTTCACTGTGATGGTATTAAGACTTGTTCATTTTGTACTGAATAATTACCCTCCAAACGAGGTCACATATCAAATGAATGAAAGGGAAATTCTCATTTGTGGTAAAATAGAAATGTAAAATTTTTTTTAAAAGAAATAAAATCGATCAACGGTCAGTGTTGCAACACAAGGCGATGTCTGAGGAATTAGCTCATAAAGGGTAAACAATTGCTCGGTTTCATTTATGACCATCGCTTAGTGAACACAATTTATCAAAACTAAACATACTTTATGTTAGCTCATCCACTAGGCCACGGTAGGACGCCACCCTCCGGGCGGCTCCACATTGTCTCACTGTTCAGTCCCCAAAACTTCATATAACTACATATAACAACGTCCATCATCACTACATATAACATCATCCATCATCACTACATATAATACCATCCTTCATTACAGATCGGTAAAGTAGTTTCCGAGATTCTCGTGCGGACACACAAACACACAAACAGACACACAGACATACTTCTTTGTTATATATATATATGTATATATATATATATATATATATATATATATATATATATATATATATATATATATATATATATATATATATATATATATATATATATATATATATATATATAAATATTCAGAAATTTCAAACACCGCGCCATTGGCGATACTGAGCTTTCAAGGTCGTCGGAGGGAAGAGAGCGCTCCCTGCACATAGCGAGAGGTTGTGGAACTAGGCCTAAGTGATATTAAATGTAATTTGCCGAATTAATAATGATGCGATTCATGAAGTTAAGGGACTATTATTGAATTTGAAATTATTATAGATCGTTTATCAGTCTGAATAATGTCACGGGTGTCCCAAGGAGTTATTAGTTAGGCGGAAAATATGTCACGTAGGCCTAAGCTAACGCCTTGAGAGGACACGAGGCGGGCTCTCTCTCAGTCACGGGGAAGCATTCAGACAAACAAGACGTCCCTGCGCGTCCGTCACAGAAATAGTCACGTGGCCTAGTCACCTGTGTTGCACTATTGCAGTATAACAAGGTTTCTGTCAGAACCCACTTGACCCCGATTTTGACTGTGAGAAGTTAGCTGCGAGAGACTGACTGCCGTTTGAGACTGCCATTGATGATTGAGGCTTGGCGATTGTCGCCTTCGGAACGATCAGTGTAGGCTTGTCACTGGTTAGCGGGGTAGCAAAGGATCTCTTGAGTCCCCATTAGAGGTTCACGGCGCCATAAGCTCGTTGAACAGGCTTTGTGTGAAATATAACAAAGTCTAGGACTGCTTTTAGTATCCTGGTGGTACAGCGGTTAGCGTTCCCGGTCACAGTCATAGGCTTGTGGTCCGTGGGTTCGAATCCTGGCAGGTTAGGGTTGATTGTATGTAAGTCCGCTTTATTGTTAAATATATATATATATATATATATATATATATATATATATATATATATATATATATATATATATCATATAAATCCACAATGACAACAGTTGCTCTGAAGATGTCTTGAATAAAGACAAGCTAAGGCAATTACTCCGTTGTTTCCATCTTCCCGTGTGATTTTATATATATGTATATATATATATATATATATATATATATATATATATATATATATATATATATATATATATATATATATATATATAAAGAGAGAGAGAGAGGCTGAAATAACCTAGAATGCCATTTAGTGAACTGATGAACACTGATGTAAATTTCCATGTTTCTACAGAGCGATATATTGTTTATGCAGTACATTTTTGTTTGTTATTATAGCGTAATGGATATCACACACACACACATAAAAGCATTTGATGCTGCGCTATTCTGTTTGATCAACTTGTTACGAGTGAGCGTTCCATCGTTGGCTGTGGATTCGCAACGTGAACGTCTTTTGTTTGTGACTTCATTTCTGCCGCGTCCACTCGCTTTGTTTACTTCAGTATGGGCCCGGCAGTGTTTAGTTAAGTACAGAGTATCTCCTTTCTTATTGTACAGTATGTTTCTAGTGGTATAACGTGTAAACCTTGCTCGACTTTTATAACACCAAGTAAAGTATTATTTGTGAAAGATTATTGTTAATCATATTTTGGAATTCCACGGAAAATAACTTGCTTATTTATGAGGTTTCGTGTGGTGGATAGACCACGTTGTTCATCGTAGTTTCTAGACTAAATAAGTCTTTACTTTTGTGTTCATTATTTTGTCACTCGGTTGAGTCATTTATTTGATCAGATTTAACTTGTATTGTTTATTTTTGTACATACTGATATATTTATTTTATTGATTATTTGTTGATATATTCTGTTATTAAAACTACTGCATGTATTTCAATATACCCCATAGTAATGAGGTGATAATTTGGTGGGATCTATTCCTGGACCTATGGTACAAAGTGTATTTTGTGAATTTGTGATATTGTTACACCCTTAAGAGGCCCAAGGGTCGTAACAAACTGAACAAAAGTATTGATGTGAGAGCACTACAGATAATGAATGAGTGTAAGGGCGGAAACGATTTTCCTGCTTGTTACCACTGCTAACTCTTTCGTTTGCTGGTGCGGACGACACTTGGGGCGGTTGGACAGAGGTGAGAACTGCAGCGACTATCTGGGTCTCACCGGCAGATTCAACCCAGCCGCCATACAGTCACTATCTAGCTACCCAGCTGTTCGTCAAATTCTGGCTGTGATCTCCTCATAGATCCTGGACTCGTGGGCTGTCCCCAGACCTTCACCTATCGACTGTCAATTCTCTGGTGATCTACCATACCACGACCGTCAGTTCATCTCATTCCATCTGTGCCCCGGTGTTCTCCTGCCATTTCAAGAGTCGTTCTTCAAGACGTCGCTCTTCAAGACGTCGCTCGAGTGTGGAGTTGAATGGACGCTTCCCTACCCTGAGTGTGCATCACCGTGTTCCAGAACCTTCCCCCAGGGCCACTGCCGTAGGAAATATCTGTTCATTGTTTGATTCTTTCAGTTGTTGACTCCCATTAATTGTTTGATTCCTTTAATTGTTTGCTTCCCTTAATTGATTTACTCCATTAACTATTTACTGCATTACTTGTTTGACTCCCGTAATTATTTGATGTTTGTTGAGTGGTGTCAGAGTTTTGTGTCCTTGACTTTCCTTTATTAAGATCCTGATTGGTCTGGTAAGGGATATCTATCCCTATTTCTCAGGACTTTACAATGAGAGCAAACAGTTTAACTTTAGAATAAGCCGTAAGTCACAATTTCACCATCCATAATCTGTAATTTTATCTTTCTTCATTATTTTGGAGGGGAATAATGTTGATCTGTACGTTGTTGCTAGACATACATTGTTATGTTTGTTATGTTTCTTGGTAACAATTATTCAAGTTATGACAATGTTTTATTAAATTGTGATTTAGCAGCTAAGGGTTTTAAACGCGTTGGCTAAGTTAGTAAAACCATCAAAAAAATATTGTCCAAGTGTGATGATTTGTTGATTAAATTTGTTTTCACTAAAGCCTTTAATACATAAACGATTTATGCTTCACTCTGTAATTTTTAAAGTAGATTTATTAAAATAATATCTTTTAATATATTGTTTCGTTTGATATTAGTCAAAGGTTGAACTATAACCCAAACCAACTCCTTAAGTTAAATACCTCATCATGAAGCAATAGTTACAGGCAGAGTTTAGCTTAAGGTCGCACTAATGGTAATACAGTATCACGTTTTTGACCATAGATCGACAGTAGTTAAAGCTCTGCAAACAATATTATATATTTTTTCAAAAGTTTGATTTATATCATAACATCTTACTGCGCTTTTATTTCAGCATAATACCATAAATTATCGTGTGTTTTGAAATTAATTTAAATTGAGAAAATTTGATCAAATTGAAGTGCATAATTGCAAAGTATATTGTATATTTACCTAAAAAATAAGCAGCAATATTTCAGGTACATAAAATTTAAAATACAAAGTTATCATGATCATTATTTTTTCTCAAAAGTGAAAAAAATCTTGATAAAAAAGAAATATGTCCATAATATATTTTATTACCTTCAAGTCAAACAACACAAGGTAGCTTGGGTTAGCTAACGTGCTGTTACTGTGTGGCAATGCACAAAGTAAGTGCAGTAGGCTATGTGTATAAATAAAGTATTAAAACAAATGACCTAGACAGGGACATTAGTATTTATGGATGCAAACTTTACATTTCTAGCAAATTATTCTGCAATTGTTTCCTCTTCCGCGAACTGCACTTTGCAAGGATACTGTATTGGCTTCGCTTTACTATTTCACACAGCCCTGGCGATTCACTGAAGAATTTAGCCTTTTGTTTGGTGCTTCCTTTGTTATTTTGATTTTATTAGTGTCATTCGCACTTCGAGTCACTTCCCCCTTTCTCGAAATCGATAGTTTTTTTTTCCTAATATTTTTTACCCTCAGAGGAGTGAATTATTAACTGTGATGTTACTGCCAGACGTTTCATTTGATCTTCATCAGAAAACTATGAAAAAAGTCTAGAAAAAAATATATATATATATATCATCTTCTAAACGTTGTTGACATAACGATATGACTGTTTACACTATTATTATTACACTCCCTGTCACGAGTTTGGAATGAGGATATAGTGTTACCCTATCAGTCCTCCATATGTCTGTTTACCTCCATTCACACGCACGACTTGACTACAAGTTGTTGACAATACTCATCCAAAAATATGTCGTTATGCCAAATTTCAGCACTATTTTATTGTAAATTTGGTTAAGTGTTTAATTCCCCAATTATCTCAAAATGGGGCAGGGTCATGTTATATGGACAGTTATCTAGTTATTAATATACATGTATATGAATACATTGGAAGTATTTAACACTCGTCCCACACCACCAGTAATGTGAGTCACGTAATTAGTAGGTAGTAGGCAGCTACTGTAGGGGCTCACTGAGCCATGTGGGTGTTCGGGTATTCAGTTCTAACTACAGGAGCGAACATAAACACCTGTAGAGTTCTGTAGGTTCTATTTAACGGAATATACAGGAGTGCGCTTACAAGCGCCGGTAGTCCCTACACTCCTATATGGGTCAACTGACCTCTCCCTCACCTCTCAGGTGACATGTGGCAACTGGTACATTAGCAGCTTCCAGATGTCGCCAGGCACATTATCTAGGCGTTTCGTGACATGAACAGGGGCATTGCCACACGCTACTGACTAGAGAAGTAATGTATATAAATGGGGTACGTTCATAGTATACATACAGCATACATGATATACATACACCTCCCCCCCCCCTTATAAGCTCATAGCAAAGTCTTGAGAGGAACTTTTCCTGTGGATCCGTTCTGAGCGTCGAGGGGCTTGATCACTGGGGGAGGATATGGGACTCAGCACTGGTGACGGGGTCAGCGGAAAGCGTTACGGGGTGGAGGAAACGGCGGTTCCTCCACCACACCCGACCGCTGGGTAACCGCACCTGGTAGTCCCATGACCTACCGAGACCCATGATTACGCCCACTTTGTCCCAACGTAGGGAGGTCGGGTCCTGAACACGGACTTGGGTGCCGACACTCAACAAGGGGAGAGGACAGGCGTGGTCGTTGTAGCGGGCGACGACGTCTTGAACACGTTCGGCGGCTCGGCGATCACAATCCTCTGTCTTGGCCTGCCATTCCATGGAGAAGGACTGAGGGTGAGCATGGACATAAGAACAGAGGGGGCGTCCTTACAAGACCTGGGCAGGGGAGCGTCCGGTGTAATTGGATGTGCTGCGGAGTTCAAGGAGACCCAGGTCGAAGGCCTCGCAGTCGATATTCCCAGAAGGCGTCACTTTGAGGTTGCGGTGCTTCAGGGATTTGACAGCAGCCTCAGCGTGGCCGTTGGACTGTGGGTAATGGGGCGGTGACAACACATGCCGGACTCCCCATCGGTCGAGGAACGCAGCAAAGTCTCTGCTTGTGAACTGGGGCTCTCCGTTGGTTCGCAGGCGCACAGGAACGCCCACGTAACGGAAGTAGTTGTGGAACTTGCTGATGGTGGCAGCAGATGTCGTATCATTACCGCACTTGATGACAACCGGCCAACCAGAGAGACGGTCGACGATAACCAGGAAGGACTCTCCTGACACACAGAGAAAGTCGGCCGACACAGACTCAAAGGGGCAGGTGGGGTTGTCATCACTCATGAAGGGTTCCTGCTGCTGGCTGGGTTGTAGTACTTGGAGGGCATACAGAAGGCCTTGACGAGGTATCTGAGCCAGTCGACACCAAGGCAGTGGGAGAGCAAAGGGCTTGATTAGCAGTGAGGCTAGATATCAAGGCTGCAAACCGTTCACTATCTTCCAATCTCCTTTGATGGTGTCTGTTTCCCTCCGCTTGTCTTCTTTTGTCGTCCTCAACGCGTCTTCTCGCTTCGTCCTCACGCCTTTCCTCCCTCATAAACTTGATCAGAGCAATTATCTCTGAAGACAAAGCTGAGGATCGAGGTGGAGGGCTACGAGATGTGGCGGGAGAGGGTGGGGTGTCGCGCTCTGACTGGTCATCCATCTCTGAAGAGCTGTCATCCGTCTGACTCATCTGGGCGCTAGGGACACCCCTGCGTGAGGCCCGGGGCATAATTACTTTATCTGTATATTGTATCTTATTACAAACCACGCCATCTATTGTGTCATGATCTAACTACCCAGCACTACCGAGCAACGCCATCTATGGACGCGACCTGAGTATGACTAGTCTTAGTCACCACTCCGGGTTTCCTTTCTCCATATCCTGGTTGTTGCGTCACCTCCTCCAACTCTTCCTCATCAGCTCCGGATCGAGGAGAGTTCAGTTCACTCTGGGAAGTGACCACACTTGGATTACCTATCCTGGAAACCTACGGCACAGTGACTACCTACCATCTTCTTCAATATTCAGCCCTACCCGTCAGACACTTCAGCACCGCACTTGAGTATTGTAACCCTATATTACCTCCCACCTCCACTTGCTTTAGATTGTTGTATGTTGTATAAATATGTGTATACTGTTAAGCCCATGTTGCGCATGTTTAAGTTAAGTATGGTTAAGGGTAAATTATAGAAAGCTGGATATTTTGTCAAGGAATTTATTGTACTTTATTATTCACAACAAAAACTCGCATCCATTGTCTACCCTTTTATAGTTCGATTGTCTTTGTTTGTTTAGTTTTTTTATTGTTGTTGCCTGTTGGGATCTGGGTAGACTTTTAACTATATTCTAAACCAGTTTCTAAATCCACAACTCGTAACAAATGGCGACCGTAACAGGACCCGACCTTAAGTGCCATATTTCTTCCCCCCCTTGTTACTCCTTGTTAATTATTCCTCCCAGTCACTTCTGTTCACAATTGCTTTACGGTGGTTTAAAGTTCCCTTCATATGTGTGTGCATATATTGGTATTATCGTACAGTAAGAGTGACAGACATAGGATATTAGGTTCCGATTGTCATAAGGCCTACCTGTTATTACACGTAGGCAGTCGTGTAGTAAGTCTTATCGAGTGTCGGGAAGAATCCGGATCTGTTTAATGCCATACCCTCGCTCCAGAGTAGGCTGTTCCATAGTCACTAGTTTAGGGTGAAGTGATATCTTGGGACGCCCCGCTCTACCAGGACCCTATAATTATAAAGCCTCAATTATTGTTCTTCTCATTATCTCATTCGGGGTCAATAATAAAGTAACTCAAGGGTTGTTTATCCGGATCTTTATATTAATGCCGTAATACGCCCTTACTGTTTCAAGTATCTTTCCAAGTCTCTTATCCTTATCTAAGGATCTTATCAGAAGAACAATATTCATAAGTGTAATTTCCCTAGGTATAACTTGGGCTAGTTTCCGGGACTTTCTTGTTATCCACTGCCGTGATATTTTCTAGGGTAATCCACTTATCTTATCTTTTTGGCCATTAGTTGATTTATCTAGTTTTTCTTAACAATGACCACCTCAGGTTTTGATCTCCAGGATTTTATTGAAAATCCTTCTGTATCTAAATTACGTGTTAATATCCTGAAGAAAGAATGGAAAGGAATAGCCACCTATTACAATATCCCATATTCACAACAAATGACTAAGGAAGTGTTAAAAAATCAGGTAATTGAAATGTTGGTTCAACAAGAAGTTTTAGAAGAATCCTCTGTTGACCAATTAGCACGCATGTCCAATACACTTCAACCACTATCTACCACCCCTCCTCACTCAGAAGTTGCCTCAGGTCTGGCTAGCCCTCAAGAAAAAACACAGAGTAGACGCCTTAGAAATAGAACGAGCTAGGTTCGAGTTCCAAATCAAAATGAAAGAACTCCAGTTGGAACAGGCCAAGTTGGAGCATGAGGAAAGAGTAAAGTTGGAACAGGCCAAGTTGGAACAGGCCAAGTTGGAGCATGAGGAAAGAGTAAAGTTGGAACAGGCCAAGTTGGAACAGGCCAAGTTGGAGCAGGAGGTTAGACCGAAAGAACTACAGGTGAAAGAGACAGAAGTCACCTTAACATCGGAGTTTAAATAAAAAAAAGTGGCATTAAAAGAGAGACTAGCTGCTTTTAACCCTGCTAATGCTTCTTCCCTTGTTCCCGAGTTTGATGAATCCGATATGGACGGGTCATTTAGGACTATTGAGAAAATAGCCGGGAAGAATGAGTGGCCTAAGGACCAGTGGGTGTCGGTGTTAGTTCCTAAACTATGTGGTAAGGCTCGTAGAGTTTATAACTGTTTAGACCAGACTGATGACTATGATAACGTAAAAAAGAATATCCTCACCTCTTATGCTATCACGCCAGATAGATATCGGCAGAAGTTTCGTAAACTAACCAAAACATTTTCACACACCTTTGTTGAGTTTGCTCAAGAAAAGCTTAGGTTTTTCAAGAAGTGGTTATAGGCTACAGAGACCTCCACATTTCAGGATTTGTTAAACTTGGTAGTCCTGGAGGAGTGGAAGAGCAAGATACCATTTCACATCTTGAAGCATGTAGAGGAGCGTGGAGAGGTTAATTTAGGGCGTGCGGCTGAGGTGGCTGATGTGTACGCCTTGCTGGTGGAGTCACTGGGCAGTAGGGAACGTGGTACTTTCCAGCATGTTAGGTCCTCCTCTGATGATAACCGTGGGGACGTGAGTGGTAGGTCGAAAGGTCCCACACCTACCCCCCCTGATGCAACCAAGTTTTATTGTTCTTATTGTAAAAAACCAAGCCATACGATCCAGTCTTGTAAACACCCAAAGTGTCGAACTTCTAAAAGTAGTTCCCTGGATCCCAAATTCAAACCAATAGCAACCACCAATGTGGAAAGGCCCCATCAGGATCTCTTCTCTTCATTCACCTATGAGGGAAAATTTTCAATCATAGAGGGGTCTCGTTCTTTCCCTATTCGTATACTACGTGATACGGGCGCAGCACAATCTATCCTCCTGTTTAACGTCATTCCTGATATATCTACAGCATTTACTAATGAGAGTGTTCTAATTTCAGATCTCTCATCCCATTCTTCCTATCCCTTAGCTAAAGTGCACCTCCAATGTCCCTTGATTACTGGGGAAGTGCAAGTAGCCATTAGGAAAGATCCAATGCCTGTGAGCGGCATTCATTTATTATTGGGTAATGACTTGGTAGGAGATCTAGTGGTTCCCAACATAAAGACAGTCGACTCTCCCTTACCTGTCAACTCCACCACTGACCTTGAAGAAACTATTCCTCACCTTTTCCCATCTTGTGCTGTCACCCGGTCACAGAGTGTGCGAAATGGGCCCTCTTCATCTAAAACCACCTCCAATATCTTCCTACCCACAGAAGATCTGTACAATAAGACCATTAGTAAGGATGAGCTCATTAAAGCCCAACAATCTGATCCATCTTTGAATAAACTTCATCATGCGGCAGTTGACGGTAAAGATTTTAACACCCTTCCTTGTTTTTATTATCAGGAAGGGGTTTTGATAAGGGCCTATAGACCCCCCTGAACTTACCCATCTAGACACGTGGTCGGAAATACATCAAGTGGTAATTCCCTCCTCAGTCAGACCAGCATTAATTGCCCTTGCCCATGATGGTATTTCAGGACATTTGGGAATCCTGAAAACATATAAAAAGCTCCTCCAACGCTATTACTGGCTTGGACTCAGGAAGGATGTGTCAAAGTAACTAAAATCTTGTCATATTTGTCAAATGGTAGGAAAACCAAATGAAAGTATACCAGCAGCTCCCATTAAGCCCATCCCAGTATTTTCTACATCATTTGAAAAGGTGGATTGTGTGGGCCCATTACCAAAGACTAAGAAGGGAAATCAATTCCTGCTCACAGTTATGGATACCAGTACACGTTATCCTGAGGCTTTTCCCCTTAAAAGCATCACTTCAAAAAATGTAATCAAACCTCTTT
Source organism: Homarus americanus (assembly GCF_018991925.1). Taxonomy (NCBI): domain Eukaryota; kingdom Metazoa; phylum Arthropoda; class Malacostraca; order Decapoda; family Nephropidae; genus Homarus; species Homarus americanus. The sequence continues at coordinate 14,457,747 of NW_024722227.1, forward strand.
TGCACCTTTTCACTTCAGTGGGCATTCCTAAAGAGATCCAATCCGATCAGGGCACCAATTTTACGAGCAATCTTTTCAAACAGGTGATGAAAGACCTCAGTGTGGACCATTGTACATCTTCGGCTTACCACCCACAATCCCAAGGTTGCTTGGAACGGTTCCATCAAACTTTCAAATCAATGCTAAAAAAATACTGTATAGAACACCAAAAGGAATGGGATGAAAGCATAGACTTGTTACTCTTTGCCATCAGGGAATGTCCCCAGGAGTCATTGGGTTTCTCCCCGTTCGAGTTACAATATGGGAGACAAATTAGGGGACCCCTTAAAATAGTAAAGGAGCAGTGGTTTGACACTCCATCTATTAAGCCCGCAACAGTTTCCCAATACATTGACACTTTACGGGACAAATTAACTGAAGTCCGAACCATTGCTCAGTCAAACTTAAAAAAAGTTCAAGACAAAATGGTGAAGTCCCAACCTTAATTAGTTGAAAGATCATTTTCTCCAGGTGATAAAGTGCTACTCTTTCTACCCATTCCAGGCTCTCCCCTTAAAAGCAAGTTTACTGGTCCCTATATAGTTGCTAATAAACTATCTCCCCTCAACTATATAGTCCATACTCCTGATCGCAGAAAAGATTCACAACTTGTTCACATTAATCTCATGAAACTTTACCATTCCAGGCAGTCAGAGGAAGACATCCCAGAGGCTATAAGCCTACCTGTATTGCATACGGCTTTCTCAGGGCCGGAGCCGGAGACAGATGACATAGACCTATTGGAGAATTTAGACTTCCCTCTACCTAAAGAAAACCCTGCTAACAGTCACATACTCAACAACTTGGATGAGTATTTTTCTGTTTTGAATCCATCTCAAGCAAAAGATCTCACTAAGTTATTATCAACATTTCCTAAAGTCACGTCAGACGTCCCAGGGTTATGCAATATACTTAAACATGATATTAAGCTAATCTCAGATGATGTACAACCCATTAGGCAATCAGCATATCGGCTAAATCCACAAAAAAGAGAGATTATGAAATAGGAGGTAGATTTTTTATTAAAACATAACTTAGCTGAGCCTAGTACCTCCTCCTGGGCTTCACCTTGCCTTCTCATTCCAAAACCCGATAGCAGTTTTCGTTTCTGTACCGATTATCGTAAAGTGAACCAGGTCACTGTCTCAGACTCCTACCCTTTACCTTTGATTGAAGATATAATAGACAGCATAGGCTGTGCAAAATTTATTACAACGGTGGACTTGATGAAAGGATATTATCAAGTGGGACTCACGGATAGGGCAAAAATAATCTCAGCATTTATAACTCCATTTGGTCTTTTTCAATATTTGGTTATGGCGTTTGGCTTTTCTAATGCTCCGGCCACATTCCAGAGGGCAATCAATTACCTGATTCAGGACCTAGATGGGACGTTCGCCTACCTGGATGACCTGGTGGTGGTGTCGGACGGCTGGGACGAACATCTGGTGCGTTTGGAGATACTGTTCGCACGACTGCAAGAGACTGGATTCACCATAAACCTGGCTAAATCTGCTTTTGGCCGGGCATCAGTGACTTACCTGGGACATATCGTTGGGCATGGTTTGGTGAGACCCAAGGACGCAAACGTTAAAGCCATCTTGTCCTTCCTCACTCCAAGGACGAGGAAGGAACTCATGCGCTTCCTGGGGATGTGCGGCTACTACCGCCGGTTCTGCAGTAACTTATCCAGCGTGGCCGGACCCCTCACAGACCTTACCAGTTCTGCGGTCCCTTACATCTGGAACCAGAGGTGCGACCAGTCTTTCCACCGCCTCAAAGCCTTCCTTGCCTCCAAGCCTGTAGTCCACCCACCTGACTACACCTTGCCCTTCCATCTGCAAATCGACGCTAGCGGTGTCGGAGTGGGGGCTGTGCTCCTACAACCTGACCCAACCACTGATGTCCTTCACCCTGTGGCATACTACTCCGCCAAGTTGAAAAAACATCAGACCAACTACTCGACCATAGAGAAGGAGGCCCTGGCTCTGGTGTTGGCAATAAAGAAGTTTGAATGTAACCTCCAATCTCGCCCACAAACCACCCTAGTCTTCACCGACCATAACCCGCTCACGTTCATCCAAACCAACAAGACCTCCAACCAGCGAATCCTCCGCTGGGCTCTCCTCACCCAGCCCTATAATCTACAAGTCCGGCACATAAAGGGGGTGGACAACCTGATTGCGGACTCCTTATCCCGAGCTCCAGTGGAAATGCAGCAGCTACTCCCCAGACGCACAAGGTGATCACCTCCTTCGCGCCCACACTACGGAGGTCTTTGGAGGGGGGGGGGTATTACGAACCACGCCATCTATTGTGTCATGATCTAACTACCCAGCACTACCGAGCAACGCCATCTAGGGACGCGACCTGAGTATGACTAGTCTTAGTAACCACCGCGGGTTTCCTTTCTCCATATTTTGGTTGTTGCGTCACCTCCTCCAACTCTTCCTCATCAGCTCCGGATCGAGGAGAGTTCAGTTCACTCTGGGAAGTGACGACACTTGGATTACCTATCCTGGAAACCTACGGCACAGTGACTACCTACAATCTTCTTCAATACTCAGCCCTACTCGTTAGACACTTCAGCACCGCACTTGAGTATTGTAACCCTATATTAATTCCCACCTCCACTTGCTTCAGATTGTTGTATGTTGTGTAAATATGTATATACTGTTAAGCCCATTTTGCGTATGTTTAAGTTAAGTATGGTTAAGGGTAAATTATAGAAAGCTGGATATTTTGTTAAGGAATTTATTGTACTTTATTATACACAACAAAAACTCGCATCCTTTGTCTCCCCTTTTATAGTCAGATTGTCTTTGTTTGTTTAGTTTTTATATTGTTGTTGCCTGTTGGGATCTGGGTAGACTTTTAACTATATTCTAAACCAGTTTCTAAATCCCCAACTCGTAACAATCTCAAATCAGTGTTGACCGGTCAGCCCGTCTTATCGACAGGATCTGAGACAAAATTATTAATTGAATACACAAATCAGTAACTTATATATATATAAAATATATATAAAGAAATGACTGCAGTCAGTGTGTTCGTGCGTGAGTTGGTGTGTGTGTACCCTTGGGTGGTGGGAGCGCGGAGGGAGGCGGTGGGAGACTGGGGTGTGAGCGGTGGAGGGAGGCCTGTCAGTTACACTCTAGACTTGGCCGCAGAAGATCCTCGCTAATGCCGTTCTTCACCAATGCCCGAACAAGCCTTCCACCTTGGGGAATCCCTTAAAACAAGGACACACATTTATCGCACTTCACACACAGGGCACTTAAGACACTTCACAGGAACGTGCTGTCACTGCACACTGCTCAAAACTCGTTGGTAATTCAAACGAATTTTTGTGGGAGACAATGGCAATGGTTGACCGAGCGGGTGGAGGGGTCTACCGGTCTTGATTTTACACAAACGCACTTATATTTCCAATTAATCAAATCACTGCCCCATGTAGGACTCACTGAGCCATGTGGGCGTTCGGGTATTCAGTTCTAACTACAGGAGCGAACACAAACACCTGTAGAGTTCTGTAGGTTCTATTTAACGGAATATACTGCATAACGACACAATTCATACAACGCTGTTTGTAATGGTCCGATCACAGCTGTCCGATCCGGCTGTTCAAGTCACTTGTGACATGGAAATTGATATATCATATTTCAATCTCATAATCTCATATTTAATAAGTTCATGTCATGCTGTCCACAATATATTTATGTATTCTTGGAAAACGTTTACTGAAATAATTGTATTTGTATATATTTTTCTCTCCATTTATTTATAAGAAAAGGGGAAAAATCCTTGCCAAAATACCAAACTATGTTACAACGTTACCTCACAATATTTCATAACTTACAATAATGTTCCAACACTCACGCACACTTGCATGGAAACATATGCACTCGCTCGTGAAGAAAGTAGATTTGAACGGGGTCCCTTGCCGTTTTTATTAATTATAAAAAACTGTTACAATAATTAGTGAAATCTCGTACTGAAGGCATAGCTAATACGGTAGCATATGTATTGTATCGCTGTAGACTTTTGGACTGTCATTACGATTGTCATCTGAGTAGATTTAGCTTATTATATATTTCAAATTACATTTCTTTCGATTATTGATTGATTGAATGCCCGCAAAAAACCTTGTTTTTAAACTGGTTCACCACTGCATAGTATCCATTTATGATATATAAATGAAACATAAGTAAATAGAAGAATAAATAAAACATTATACATAGATTTATATTTCCAATGCCTCACAGGGAATGTAAAATAAATAATTGAATTAAATAAACTTCATAATACTGTTTCATTTATAAAACTGTTTTCACAGACAAGCAAAAACACACACACCCACACACACACACTTACTCCAGGTAGGAGTGAACCGATGATTCTGCTTAATCCCACAGAGAATTAAAACAGCAATTTGTGTTGTATGAAATCAGCGTATTTAGAAAGAAGTCTGTTTGGCATAGGTTACATACGACTGGATGAATTACCAGAAATGGATTAAACGTTTGAAGATAATATTCGTATAAATTAATGATAACCAGGCAACCTGATAAACAGCCTTCACACAGCTGTGCCCGATACATGATGTTCTTTAACATACTTACCGATTTTTATTTATGTTTAATTGTCTAAACATGAATTCATATAGGTTGGCCCATTGCTCTATCCATTTTAAAATCAAATTAACAGTATATACCAGCAGAAAAGTATAATATAATATGAAACAACAAAGACCAACCATTAATTAAGCAACGGGGAACTTAGTAACCAATCACAGATCACTTTTACCTTCATTCATAATTTTTACTACGTCGTATAGTAAACAAACGGCCTTGAGTTGCCAGCTGTCTCCAACAGTGTTCGAAGAATCTTGAACGAGACTGTACATAGTATACATACAGCATACATAATATACATACAGCTACCAAACAGGGAGGTATTACCGCCTGGGAAGATATTGGAATCATAATGTATTGTCTAATGGTAAACCCTGCTGTCATATGGCATTACAAAAATTGTGACCAAGTAACAGGTTGCTGAGCTGACTTTCTGCCACATTTATGCACAATTGCAGGGTCTCAACTGGCTCATTTACTGTTGACAACACAATAAATATAACCGTAATCACTCTTGATCTGTTCTAGTCATTATATTTTATTCTTGCATGTCAGTTGATATTAATATTGAAGCGGGGCCTTCTCGGATGGGTCCCATTGGCCGGGAAGGTTGTGGACCCCAGGGCCGACCTGATCATCATCAAACTACTGGGGCCTCAACTGACGTCACCACGGTTGCTGGAGGATCGGCTTTTTTCACTCTTCATTTTTCCAACATTCGCGGCCTGAGATCCAATTTCCCTTCTGTGGAGCACCATCTATTAACCTCTTCCCCCAACCTCTTACTACTTTCCAAATTTCACCGGACCAGAGGAACTTCACCCAAACCTTTTCAAGTCTCCAACTACAACCTTTATACCTCTTTCCGTTCTAAGGGAGGTGTATGCACCTACTGCAACACACGTTCACCTATAGCTCGACTCACGAATCTTGAATCTTCCCTTTATGATGTCATCTGGTTCAAAATATCTCTACCAACTATAACTATTTTCCTTTGTTTCCTATACTGTTCTCCCAACTCAATCAACTATTTGGAACTCTTTGACTATCTCGCTTCTTGCCATGAGTCGTTGCTATCCACACACCCCAACACCGAGATCCACTACCTAGAGGATTTCCATGTACATCACAGAGAGTGGCTTGGCTATGCAAGGGATGACCCAGGTGGAGCTGAGGTACTCTCTCTTTCCTTACGTAATGATTTGGAACAAATAATCAAACAACCTACACGCGTTTCTGATCGATACGGTCAACTTGCTGACATTCTTCATCTTTGTTTTATCTCTAACCCCTCACACTATTCATACTCATTTTCTGCCTCCTTAGGGTCGTCTGATCACAATGTTATTTCTATTAAATCAAATTGGGTATGACCACCTCCCCCAATCCCCTCTAAACGTCAACTATGGCACTGTTGGAGGGCAAACTGGCAGTCCTTGCGAGAATTCTTCACAGACTTTCCACTCAGGACGCCTCGGTATGTGCTGACAGCATTGCTGGGGTTATACAGGGTGGTATGAGTGCATTTATTCCATCTTCTACCAAAACTTTCACTTTACATTCATGGTTTGATCGTTCCTGCTCTCTCTTGCATGCAGGGAGAGATACATGGCATATCAAGCTATGAAACTATCTCTTTCTCCTATTGCCCACTCCTCTTTCAATACTTCGATGAATCGTTGTAAGGCTATTCTTCTTAGGGCCAAGCGGATATTTATAAAGATAAAGACCGCTATCCTGACTAATTCTTCCTCTAGTAAATCCTTCTGGTCCTTAACCAAAAACATCTGTAATAACTTCTGCACTCCTTCTTTTCCTCATCTCTTCCGACCTGATAATTCTATAGCCAACTCTACCCGACAAAGCCAATCTCTTTGGCACCTTAATCTCCTCTAATTTCACCTCAGACGATTCCAACTCTATCCTACCCCTGCTCCTCTTACTGAACCTATGCAGTTTCCTATGATCTCCATTCGTAGGGTTGCTGGTGTGTTACCCAGGTTGGATGTGAGAGTAAGGCGCACGGACCGGACGGAATACTCCCTCGTGTTCTGAGGGAGTGTGCTGAAGCTCTTGCCCCTGTGCTTGCTCGCCTTTGTCGCCTTTGTCTCAAGACCCAAACTTTTCCTTCTTCTTGGAAGCATGCCTTGGTTCAGCCCATCCGGAAGAAGGGTGACCATTCTAATCTCTCTAACTATCGCCCCGTTGCCCTAACTTCATCCCTCTCTCAGATTTTTTAAACTATCTTGAACTTCCATTTTCTCCGTCACCTTGAACGCCATTTTTTTTTGTCGGATCAACCAGTATGGTTTTCGCCAGGCAAGATCTACTGATGATCTGCTCTCCTACTGCACCCATCTCTTAGGGATTATAGGGAAACTTTCGTCTTTGCTAACTAAACTTCCCTCTTATGGTTTCTCTCCCTCACTTTGTTCTCTACTCTAGCTTCCTTGAGAACCGATCCATGGCAGTTGTTGTCGAGGGAGCGATCTCTCGCTCTTGTTCTACCAATAGTGGTGACCCACAGGGTTCTGTTCTTTCACCTACTCTCTTTCTTCTTTTTATCAACGATTTACTTCACACTACAACTAATTCTATCCATTCTTACGCTGATGATTCTACTCTTCACTCTTCTTTACATTTTCCCCTTCCCCCTAACTCTCAAACTAGATCTGCTTCTAGAGCTGATAGCATTACATCTATCAATGCGGATCTGTGCAGCATCTCCGAATGGGGAAGTAGAAACTTGGTTAAATTCAATAGAAATAAAAATTAGTATTTACCAATTACACTTTCCAAGTTAGATGATCTCTCACCAATCACATTTCAGGACGCTATCATTCTGCCAAATTCTAAAATGGATATGCTAGGCCTCACCATTTCTTCTAGTATGTCATGGAAACCACACACCCTTAACATTGCTAAAGCTGCCTCCCGAAAGCTGGGATTGCTGTACAGATTCAGTAGCTGCTTCACTCCTGAGCAGTTGCTTCAAGTATATAAGGGATTCATTCGTCCTAACTAGTACTGCTCTCATATCTGGGGTAGCTCTTCTTCTGTTCAACTGCTAGATAGGGTGAAATCAAAGGCATTTCGTCTTATTAACTCTCCTCCTTTAGTTGACAATCTCTCTTCCCTTTCTCTTCGCCGAAATGTTGCTTCGCTCTCTTTCTCTTTTACAGGTACTTTAACGGGCAATGTTCGGTGGATTTGGCATCCTGTGTACCGCCGGCAAGGCCGTGGGCTCTTAACACACGTCTTGTCCGCGGTGCCCACCATTTATCTGTGGATGTTGGTCACACTATAATAACCCGTTATATTACCTCCTTCTTTCCTCAAACTGCCAAACTGTGGAATGCTCTGCCTTCTTCTGTTTTGACGAATACATCGATTCGATTGAGACATTCAACTCCTGTGTGCCGCCCATGAACAGTTGACAGGCCTGTGGAACTTTAGAAAGGGGTCATCAGTGATATCATTCAATGTGTTTGTTAGTCAGCTAGGAAGATACTTCATTTCTCATTGCTACGTTTTAGCTCTGTTTACAACGATGGTTACATATCGTGTGTTCTCCTCTCTTTTCTGTGGGGGGTGAGGATTACAGATTTTGAGAGTGTGGAAATATTGTGTTATATTTATTGATGATGTTGAAAACGCCTCCGTTAGCAGTGTCTACATGTTGTCATTAAATATCTGACTCAGTGAATTACTTAAAGTTATTAGAATTTAAGCTAAGAATGACAACAAGTATTTACCAATCCTCCCTAATTTTGTATCTCCTGAGACTCTGATTTTAATCTTTATTCGTGCATCTTAGTTTTCACCTTCCCCTAAACCTTCCTGCTTTTAGTTTCAACCATTTATATCTCTACTATTACCTCCTCATTAATATGTGACTAAGGTTTCTCCTTTTCCTTATATTATAAATATCCATTTTTTCTCCACTATCCACCTCAGCATACTTTTTTATTTGTATAATTGATCATTGTCTCTGAGCATCTTGTCTCAGACTCAAACTTCTGTGCCTTCTTTACAGATCTCTATGTTGTTTTTGCTGAGTTTAGTCTTGTTTTGATTTGTCCTTCAAATTGGTCGTTTTAACTTGTTACTACCCAAATACACACATTTTCATCTGATTTTAATCTCCCAGTTGCCTACCATAATATTTGGAAACATACATTACTTTCGTCTCTACAACAGTATCCGTTTTTCCATTAACATGATGACTTATTTTGTTTTGCCTCTATCTGCATTAAAATCAATGTCATCTGCATGCTGAGTGTTTGCTTGATAACCAACACTAATCATTCAGCATAAAATTTCCACATGTTATTGGTCGAGCGGTGGTATTGGCATAAAGCATAACTAACAACTATGATACCGTTTTGGTAATTCACTAATTATTTACATTATTTTTCTTAATCTACACGTTTTTTTACAAAAGCTCATATCTAATAAATCCAACACGTGTACCCTATGCATTACAAAAATTAACTCCGGAGTATTTATAAATTAATTATTAGACTTATGAGGGAAAGCTGCGAGGGTTGAGTTCTCGACTGAGTCCGGGTGTTGACATTGTGTTAATTGGTTATGTGTGAGGCAGTGACTGACTTTAAGATCAGGGGTGACGTCTAAGTTATCTCAAAGAATCATAAACTCTTGCAGTAAGTGTCCCAAACTTTCAAGGCGGGAGCTGGAGTTAGTTAACAACGTGCTGTGTCAGATACCAGCAGCGAATTTCCTTTTTCTCAAGGGTCCAGAAGTGGAATTAATCTCTAGGAATATAAAAAGTGTGAATTTCTCGAGTTTCGCGCTCCTGTATCGTGAATAATTGGCTGCCATTTATTATACCAATCCTTAATAGCCTCATTAGGTTCCAATCATACTTCAGTTTCTTAAAATTGACACAGGATACTCAAGTCACATTTACACATAAGAATATTAGTAATTATCTCGTAGGCTTGCAGTAGGAGATTGTTGATCAGTTTTCTATGATTTGCAGTGTTGTGGAACAGGAGAATACTCCAAACTTAAAATACAGTCAACATTCACTTGCCGCCGTATCACCATTTTTTCGAATAATCTGTGTACGAGGCTTAGTAACACTGGTTACACAACGAAATTTTCAAATACTTTATAACGTTTGTATAGCGTCATTTACCATATCAGATACAGTAGAAATGAAATTACTCCCATCCCCGGAAAAAAACAGAAAATTAAAATAATATAACTCATTGCAAATTAACTCGGCAGCTGGTATCAATCTGAAATAAGTTGTCTCATATTGAATTATTTTTAATTGTATGAAAATTATAAAATTATATTCCAAATTAACTATCACATTACGAATATATATCATATATAAATCAATTTGTGTCCAACTATCAATCTTCAGAAAAACCTGCTCTAGACACCGTCATCACCCGGTCACTTATTTGTTTGGGCAATATGAGTGAGAGCAACCAGATTAAGCATGTAATAATAATAATAATAATAATAATAATAATAATAATAATAATAATAATAATTAACAGTTTATTGAAAGAGCATGGCAGCCGGAAGGCTGAAAATATACAGTTACATAATTGGGGAATGGGTCTCTTGATTTACAAATAATATACAAGTAACATAAGTGATACAAATATGATATATAATAACTAGATGGGGAGAAGGCCATACTACATGGCATTCAACATACCCTGAGACAGTGCAAAAAGGTAAGATTGACTGGCAGTGAACACACTGGTTGATTACAAGTTATTGATAATTTTTACAATGGTTGGGGCTGGGCTGTTCTCATAGCGATCAGTACGTGCTCGTATGGGCTGGAGGCGGTTGTGGTGTCGAACAGCAATTCGCGGATGAGGGATCTCAGGTGGAAGTAGGAGCCGGTGTCGAGGATGGTACAGAAGCTTCTCACCAAATTTAAAGATGAGGTCGTGGTGATGGTCAGAGAGAGCCGAGAGGGTCGTGTGTGTGTGTGTGTGTGTGTGTGTGTAATAATAATAGTAATAATAATAATAATAATAAACGGTTTATTAATAGAGTTGCAGCCGGTAGCTGAAAATATACAGACTTACATTTGATTTAGACATAATGATATAATATGTGTTGAATACATTTACAAGGAGAATACTTAGATAGAGATTGAAGCAAAAATAATATACCCCAAGTGTCAATCTCCGTGAATTAAAATAGTAATTTTGTTATTTTTGCCCGTGCACATCACCGAGCAGAACAATCAGTGACACACGCACACAGAAAATAATCTCTCTCTCTCTCTCTCTCTCTCTCGTGTATATGTCGATGAAAACTAACATGACAGATTTTTTTAATAATATTCCTCAATATAGAAAAAGTGATAGCCAAGTTTTCCTCATCGCAATAAGTAGAAACAAGAGTACCAATATTAAAGACAAAGAGTTCTCACGTTCCAGAGTAAGATACGTAATACTTATTGAGTTCCATTTCAGGTCAAGTGAGGAACACGGATATTGAAATTAATTATAATGCTGGCGTCTGACATAAGTGTTTCAAGGGTTCACCTGCCTCAATGTCAATGAAGTGTAGATGACTTCTTTTTTCATATTTGCTTTATTAGAATTTGTGACTCAGTACCCTTAAGAAGACTAATTGGATCATGGTTGTTATTGAGGTTGAAGGTTAGTAAATTCCTCTAGGGGGAACTATACCATCACAACCAACACCTCAACTCGATTACCTCATCCCCCCCTCCACACATTCATGAAGCTTTGATTCGTGAGTGTTCAAAGGAATTTGATTGTTAAAAGGGTTTGGCGGACATTGTGCATTTGTGTAAAACTTTAGAATATAAAGCAAAAAGTAATATTTCCTAAAAAAAAGAGGCAATTGTTACCCGATCGTTCACATGACCCAGTGTCAAGGAACAGTCCGAGAAGACCGGACAACTCCTCAACTGCAATGGCTAACCATTACCCCGGAACACGATCCGCAAATCGATTAACATCCAGGTCCCCAATTGCTCCTGGGTAGACAGAGGCAAATGGCGTAAAGAAACTTGCCCATAGTTTCATCCTGCCCGGGGATCGAGCGCGGGTCCACTCACTTGCGAGGCGAGCGTGCTGACCATTATACCACATGTCGCCGTAGGTTTTTCACATACCCACTAGCCGTCAGTCATAATTCTAGATCATTTAGGCATTGTATTTTCAAATTGGGTGAGGGTATAGCCGGGTCCACAACCCTGGTATTTCCGGTCACATGCAGCCAGAAATTCTTTATTTATATGTGATGAGCGGCCAGCTAAGTTGATAAGTTCACATAAAACTGTTTGAACACTTGATGCAGCAAACACTTAATCTGATACACTTTGAAAGACTGGAAAACATTATACCTGGCAGCTGACAACACATACACAAGTACAGTACATACAATTCATGTAACGGTGTAACCATTAGAGTCGGAATTCACGGACAGTTTTTCTGAGATTCAGAATAAGAAAAAATCATTTGTTTCAAATACCTCTTGTTTTTAAGCACACGAGGTCCGCCATTGCCAATTATACAGCTTTTACTAAATTTGAACCAGATTTCACGGAAATTGCAGAGAATATTCAGTCTTCAATTCAATAAGAGTCTTAGTAAACATCTTCATTCTATTGTTGAATGTGACGCAGTTTTGTGTTGCATTAATATTTACTACCACCCATTAGGTTACTTAAATTTTTATTCCGTATTCCAACAGGCTCCAAGTATTTCAATCAAATGCGGTTCATTTTACACAGCAGCAGCAGCACAAGAGTTAATATACCTCCCTCCCTTTTAAAAAATAAATTACAATTAATGAAACGAATTCCAAGGTGTATCCTAAACTCCATTTTACTATCACGAGTACATGTACTATTCCTCCACCAATAGCAACAAATATACCTCCACCAATAGCAACAGAAATACGTCCACCAATAGCAATAGAAATACTTATACCAATAGCACAGACATGCATAACTCCACCAATAGCAACAGAAATACGTCCACCAATAGCAACAGAAATACGTCCACCAATAGCAATAGAAATACGTCCACCAATAGCACAGACATGCATAACTCCACCAATAGCAACAGAAATACGTCCACCAATAGCAACAGAAATACGTCCACCAATAGCAATAGAAATACTTCCACCCAATAGCACAGACATGCATAACTCCACCAATAGCAACAGAAATACGTCCACCAATAGCAACAGAAATACGTCCACCAATAGCAATAGAAATACGTCCACCAATAGCAATAGAAATACGTCCACCAATAGCAACAGAAATACGTCCACCAATAGCAATAGAAATACGTCCACCAATAGCACAGACATGCATAACTCCACCAATAGCAACAGAAATACGTCCACCAATAGCAACAGAAATACGTCCACCAATAGCAATAGAAATACTTCCACCAATAGCAATAGAAATACGTCCACCACATACAGACATGCATAACTCCACCAATAGCAACAGAATACGTCCACCAATAGCAACAGAAATACGTCCACCAATAGCAACAGAAATGTCCACCAATAGCAACAGAAATACGTTCCACCAATAGCAATAGAAATACTTCCACCAATAGTAATAGAAATACTTCCACCAATAACACAGACATGCATAACTCACCACCAGCAACAGAAATACGTCCACCAATAGCAATAGAAATACGTCCACCAATAGCACAGACATGCATAACTCCACCAATAGCAACAAATATACTCCACCAATAGCAACAGAAATACGTCCACCAATAGCAATAGAAATACGTCCACCAATAGCACAGACATGCATAACTCCACCAATAGCAACAGAAATACGTCCACCAATAGCAACAGAAATACGTCCACCAATAGCAATAGAAATACTTCCACCAATAGCAATAGAAATACTTCCACCAATAACACAGACATGCATAACTCCACCAATAGCAACAGAAATACGTCCACCAATAGCAACAGAAATACGTCCACCAATAGCAATAGAAATACGTCCACCAATAGCAATAGAAATACTTCCACCAATAGCAATAGAAATACTTCCACCAATAACACAGACATGCATTCCACCAATAGCAACAGAAATACGTCCACCAATAGCAATAGTCCACCAATAGCAATAGAAATACTTCCACCAATAGAAATACTTCCACCAATAGCAACAGAAATACTTCCACCAATAACACAGACATGCATAACTCCACCAATAGCAACAGAAATACGTCCACCAATAGCAATAGAAATACGTCCACCAATAGCAACAGAAATACTTCCACCAATAGCAATAGAAATACTTCCACCAATAGCAATAGAAATACTTCCACCAATAGCAATAGAAATACTTCCACCAATAGCAATAGAAATACTTCCACCAATAGCAATAGAAATACGTCCACCAATAGCACAGACATGCATAACTCCACCAATAGCAACAGAAATACGTCCACCAATAGCAACAGAAATACGTCCACCAATAGCAATAGAAATACTTCCACCAGTAGCAAAGACATATCTAAATCCACCAAAAGCAACAGAAGTACATAACAGGAAGAGAATCTGACATAGAATTTTAATTTTAGCTGCTCTGTATATTGGGGTGATAATAATCGTATATGGCAGTTGCAGTCTTTGCATTTTTACTAAAAAAATTGCAAGGATCAATATTGAAGTATGATGAAACTTTCTCAAACACATTTGGATAAATATTATTTGCGGGTTCTATGCTGGTCATCAGGTTTTACTGGCAGTTTAGGGGTCACTTAGGGGGACTCTGATTTTCCATTACAGTACTTGTTTTAATATATGGTTTATATCAATATTTCGTAATGTCCAATTCCATAATTACACTGTGATGTCTGCGGCCGATCGCTGATTTCTTGTTTGTATTGTGGCCGATTACTGTATAAAGGTCGCTGACCCCTGGTGTATAGAGACGATTTTGATGACGTTAAGAGTGACGTCATCAAGATAAACATCATTACCTAAAACAAAACAAAATTATAGACCTAAACCTTGACATTTATGATTCCTGATGTTGAATTTTGATCCTTGTCTATGGTTGTCTAGTCGGAACAAATGCTTCCAAGAATAATATTTTGTTATAATAATTTGCGTATTATTATTTGGTATCGTCAGGAGTTAATCGCAAAAATATAATATATATTGATGATTAATATTTATGGAAATTTAGCATAATTCTTCTTCTCCATTAATTTACCTCTAACCACAAACACCATTTTAATGTACATATTCTCAGTATCATTTAGTTACCTTTTAAATTTTTATTTATTAATCTAAAAATAGTTAATAAATGAAGTTTGCATTAAGGATCGCTGGTGATGAAGAATGTGGTCTCGAAACGTTTGACATTGTCTATCAAATACTGTACGTAGTACGTATATTTTTCCTTCATATCATCTCTTTATGCTTCCTAACTTTTTACTTCTATTTTTAACTAAGTCAGATAACTTTATAATTGTTTATTCAGACTGCATGGCTGGCTGACAAGATTATTTTACCAAAGTAGTTTAACTCAGTATATTATAATGTTTAGTTAACCTTGTATTTACCACCACCACCAACACCACCATCACCACCACCACCGCTAAAACTACCATTTTGGAGGATCGGAGTCGCATTGAAATGTTCCACAGCCGTCAGCTGAGGCGGGAAATATGACTGCGAACAACTTCATATTTCCCGCCTCAGCTGACGGTTCTCGCGGCCATATTGTTACACTCATCCACTAACTGTTAGGGACTGTGGAGTATTTTAATGTGATTCTGGTCTTTCAGAATGGTAGTTTTTGCATCCCAGCAATTATGAATAAACTCATTTAGAAATGCATCATTGCTTCGGGATGGAATCGGTCAGGCTTGCAACGGCCAATCAGCTCAGCTGGGAAAAATGCACTATACACATTATCCTTCTCCCATCTTGAACATCAGTCTTACCCAACCCAGCCTTACTTAACCTAATCTAACCCAGCCTAACCCAACCCAACTCAAACCAATCTATTTGATCCAACCTAACGTAACCTAACCCAGCCTAACCTAACCCAACCCAACCCAACCCAACCCAACTCGGCCCTAACCTGACCTAACGACCACACTGTACATATTAGTAGTCAGCACTATGGTATTTAACCCTTTACTGACAGCCAGTGATGTTCTTAAGCAATCACTTGTTGTTGTACAGTAAAGGCTACATCTCAGACGTCAACACAGTGTTAATAATATTGTGAACAGGTGATGAACGATATCTTGGATGTGTAGATGATTATAGTGTGTGGATGTTTGTAGTTTATGTGTACATATTTCTAGTGGGTGTGTGTAGATACTTTATGGTAATATCTCAGGAACTCTCCAATAGCCGCAATTGAAATTTTTACGGAAAATTCCGGCTTTCAGAACGATTTTACGAGGGGCACATTTTCGGGTAAATTCCAAGAAAAATTTCCCGATACCTGGAAAATTCTGGGGATGAGGGAGTTCTTTCTGGGTTAGAGAGATGAAAATTAGGCGCATTTTCTGTAAATTCCGAGAAAATTTTTCCGTTACCCAGAAAATTTGGAGGGATGAGGGATTTTTTCCGGCTTTGAAAGAGTCGCCTCGTTACCCGGAAATCTCTCATTCCTGGAAGTGTTCTGCACCAATTATTCCGGCTAACAGAGATATCACTACCTGTAGTGGGTGTGTGTATGTATGACAACTTTGAACCTCTGTTTTAACCTCAGAACATTGTTAGAGGCTCACATTCCAGGATGTAAAGTGTTATAAGGTAAATATTTAAGCCCAGAGACACACACACACACACACACACACACACACACACACACACACACACACAGACTCTCACACACACACACACACACACACACACACACACACACACACACACACACACACACACACACACACACACAGAAATGTAAGACATCACTGGCCGTTGCCCTTGTTGACTTCAGGAAGGCTTTTGACCTTGTTGATCACTGCACTGTTATCAACAAGGATAGGACTCGTATCAACGGATTTAAGTTGGATAAGTTTAGGTTTAGGAGGGAGATAGGAAGGTACTGGTTCACAAATAGGGTGGTGGACGAGTGGAACAAGCTTAACAACTTTGTAGTAAGTGCTGGAACGCTGGAGAGTTTTAAAAGGAGGCTAGATAGATTCATGGATGATAGAGAGTAGTAGTAACTCTCGACAGGAGCTGCCATGCACAGGCCAACCGGCCTATTGCAGACTTCTTATGTTCTTATGTTCTTATGTTCTTATGTTCTTATCCCCACGGTCGCCTCCACCGCCGCCGCCGCCACTCTCCTTCTCTGTTGTTAATTCCTTCTGTTCTCAAAGTTATTCTTCTCAACAATATCTCTATCCCTTCTTCCTCCACCCCTTTTCAGTTATTTGCTCTCATTACTACCACAAAGTCTTTCTTAAACCACCACCCTCTTCTACATACTCCTCTCCTTTCTTCTCTCATCACCATCACTCTCCCAATCACCATTCTTCACTCCTTCAAACTCCCTTCTTCTCTTCATCACCACCACCATCACTACCTCCATCATCACTCTTCCACTCACCATCTTTCACTCCTTCAAACTTCCCTCTTCTCCCTCCCATTACACTATATCCTCCAGTCTCTCTTTCTCTCCCTACTACTACCACCAATAGCTCTTCCATACACCTGCCCATACACCATTACTATCCCTCTTCATACCAAATTCTTCTCCTCTACCTTCCAACTTCACTCTCTACACCTTCACCTCCCTTCTCTTTTTCACAATTATACTCCTCCCTCACACCCCACAACCTATCCCCGCGCACTTCAGACACCAGCCCCTATGAACTAGTCCTTATCACCAACCCTTTCTAACTCTCCATCACCATTCTCTCTGATCTTGCCCACTTACCCTTATTATTTATATATACACTATATACATTTCTACTACCCAGTGTCTCTAAAAGTGATCTCACAAATGAACGGCGCCACCTAAGTTTGCTCCAGCTGTTACTCTCTCTATGTTGGGATTGTTATTACCCAGCGGGAGCCATAACAAGTCTCTGGGATGTGTAAACTTATTCGTCTTTCTTTACTTACGTTTCGGTTATCTCTATATCCACTATGAGATCAATCACTAAAATTAAACAATAATATATAAACGAAGTACAAATATGTGTAGTATTCAAACAAAAACAACCGATTAAAACAGAAGTAAATTTAATGACGTGATCGTATTCGTGACCAGAGAGAAGTTGAATCACGAAGCAGGGAAAAAATAAACTATTTATCATTAACAGCCATAATGAGCGACAAAGTTGGTAAAGAAAGATAATTATAAGCTCTTTACAAATAGAGAACCATTTGAGGAAGAATTTATTTATGTTGCTGGCCTTTGTAATGCAGACCCACTATCCAGAAATACATTTTGTTACTGCACGTAAATTGTGTGAAAAAAGATACAGGTATACCACATTGAAATTGGAGCTAACGCAATGTTATGTTAAATAAGAGGAGAAAGTCGTGTATGAATATTGTGTTACATACATCGAATTCTCACGTAAGACATTTTACTTGATGGTGGACTTAGGAAGTTGATGGTTCTTTGATGTAATATTCATAACAGGGAAGATCTATACTAGCCGCCATAACAAGTGAAATTAACTTCATAAATGCAGTTAATGTTGTTGTCAAGTACTTAAGATAAGCCGTGGATGATGAGACTATAGTCATCTTCTCTTCTGACATATCAGAGTAGTCCAACAGTACAGGCAGTGGTCAATTGAGTCATAGTCCTTTACATTACAGGACAGAAACAGTAAATAATTTTATATAATTTTTTTTTATATATTTGCACGAGGTGAAATAATATCCGATGAAAACACAGATTTAGCATCACTTATCACTGTCATACAAACAATAACTAAAGCCTCTTTGTGGTGAACAGAAATAAATCAAGTGGCTTGTTTCTATGGACCTTCATCTTCACTCACCCGGTCATCGCTCTAAGCCTTTACTTTTATTAATTATTTACTTTTAAGTTGTTTTAACGTGACTCGGGAAAAAGCAACTTCGACTACCGCGATAAATAAATAAATAAATAAATATATATTTATATATATATATATATATATATATATATATATATATATATATATATATATATATATATATATATATATATATATATATATATATATATATATATATATATACACAAGCGGAATCGCCGCCCTCCGGGCGGCTCCTTCGCTAGGCCACAGTAGGACGCCACCCTCCGGGAGGCTCCACATTGTCTCACTGTAGTGCATTAAGGTAGACCACATTTTTGGTTTTGCCATTAGTAGCAAGTATGTACAGATTTTTGCGAGTTCCTACTCTGGAGCATCCAACATAGAACTGTCCATGAGAGAAGCAAGGAAACACTAGGTTTAGGCCAACCATCTTTAGGGACTGTTCCTGGCTTTTGTAGATGGTCATGGCAACGCTCACTTTAACCGCGAACTAACGTCGCTTGAACTCAAATGGCAGGTCAGTGGTGATGAGAGGTATCCTTGGTATAAAAACGTCCTCTCCTTTAGCTTTTCCTGTCAGTATTGTAGCTTCCAGTACATGTGGCATCATGTTTTTCACCACCAGTCTTGTGCCATTGCAGAGGATTGGTGGTTCAAGATTTCTTAAGAGCATTATAGGAGTTCCAATCTTGAGAGTGAGATGGTGAGGAGGCATTCCAGCGGGCTCCAAAGAATTAAGGAATTCTCCAGGGTACTGGACTACTTGGTCCTGGTCGATTACTGTATCAACAGATTTGAATGAGGTCTCACTGCCTGGAAGCTGTCTGAGTAGAGTCATGTTTCATTCTTTGGTGCCAGAATTGCGCGTTCACGCAGCCACTTGTGATCCTTGTAGTGGTGGATAATGTTTGTGTAGACTATGTTAGTGAGCTCATTTGAGGACTTTACAACATTTCCACATCCTTGAGGAATGATTATTTGTCCTTCTGAATCAACAGGGAAAGTTCCATTCCCAATGTGTAGTATAAGGTTTGCAAACCGTCCAGCATCCTGATCTCTTTGTAGATGTACTCTCATGTTTGTGGATAGGAAGAGTGTCTGAACACTTCTCCAAAGGTATGATGCCTGGAGTGCTTCGAAGAATTACAGGTAGGGTCTGGCGAAAGTCTCCAGCAATGACCATTGTAATGCCACCCATGAGGTGGTCATTTTCTCGTATGTCTTGCAAGTTCCTATCCAATGCTTCAAACGCTAACTTGTGAGACATAGCGCATTCATCCCAGACTATGAGGTTGCATTTTTCTAAGAGTTTTGCCTTTGCCGATCCTTTTTTGATGTTGCACACTGGATTCTTATTGTGAGTGAGGTTGAGAGGCAGTTTAAAAGTTGAGTGTGCAGTACGTCCTCCTTCTAGTAATGTTGCAGCAATGCCTGACGATGCCACATCAAGTGCAATTTTCCCCTGATGACGTACTTTGGCCAACAGAAGGTTGATCAGGAATGTTTTTCCTGTCCCGCCAGGTGCGTCGAGAAAGATCATACCTCCCTGTTCCGCTTGTATCGCTTGCAAGATCTGTTCATAAGCATTTGCTTGATCAGGCACCAGGTGAGGCTCATTTTCTTCAAGAAAATTCACCAGAACTTCAACTGAGTAGTCTGTCTCTCTGAGCAACTCCCTGTTTGCAACTACTGTTCAGTCCCCAAAACTTCTTCTTCCATCAATAGTTCATTAACGGTGTATGTAAGTTCCACTTCAACGGTACAGCAAAGTATATGTAGTGATGATGGATGGTGTTATATCTAGTGATGATGGGTGGTGTTATATGAAGTGATGATGGATGGTGTTATATGTAGTGATGATGGATGGTGTTATATGTAGTGATGATGGATGGTGTTATATGTAGTGATGATGGGTGGTGTTATATGTAGTGATGATGGATGGTGTTATATGTAGTGATGATGGATGGTGTTATATGTAGTGGTGGTGGTGACGTTGGTAGTGACAGTGGTAGTGGTGGTGATGGTGGTGGTAATGATGATGGTGGTAGTAGTGGTGGTAGTAGTGATGGTAGTGATGGTGGTGCTATATGTTGTGATGATGGATGGTGTTATATGTAGTAATGATGGATGTTGTTATATGTAGTGATGATGGGTGGTGTTATATGTAGTGATGATGGATGGTGTTATATGTAGTGATGATGGATGGTGTTATATGTAGTGGTGGTGGTGACGTTGGTAGTGACAGTGGTAGTGGTGGTGATGGTGATAGCGGAATGTTTGTGGTGATAGTTTTGGTGGTAGAGACTGGTTGATACTAGTGGTAATGATGGTCGTGGTAATGATGATAGTGGTAGTAGTGGTGGTAGTGATGATGGTGGTAGTAGTGATGGTAGTGATGGTGGTGCTATATGTTGTGATGATGGATGGTGTTATATGTAGTGATGATGGATGTTGTTATATGTAGTGATGATGGGTGGTGTTATATGTAGTGATGATGGATGGTGTTATATGTAGTGATGATGGATGGTGTTATATGTAGTGATGATGGATGGTGTTATATGTAGTGATGATGGATGATGTTATATGTAGTGATGATGGGTGGTGTTATATGAAGTGATGATTAGACAATAAAATAATAACAGTTTAATGCTAAAAAAATATACTTTGCTGTACTGTTTTAGTGAAAAGCATGGTGGAACTTGCATACTCCATTAATGAACTGTTGATGGAAGAAGTTTTGGGGACTGAACAGTGAGACGATGTGGAGCTCGGAGGGTGGCGTCCTACCGGGGCCTAGCGGATGAGCTGCCTGGAGGGCAGTTATTTGTAACTGGATTAAAATTCGCTAATTATGGTTCGAATATTTGTTTGCTTAAAATAACATTTGAGATACATGCGCCGCTTCATTGCATCAGCTGCAGCATCATAGTTGATGAGGAAACTTGTTGGATTTAATTTTCTGAGAAAACGAAATTTTTAAACCGATTACTTGATAATAAAAATTTTTTTACAACATTTATTTTTAACCTTCAAGAACAACTACAAATATTTAAAATTTCGAGACATTATTCATCAAAATATAAAATTGTATCAATAGTCATCGAAACAAATTGGACGCCCAGGATGCTCTAATACCTGAACGAAAACAAAACAAAAAAAAAACACAAGTAAATAAACAAACAGGAAATATCAACGCAAACATCGAAAACAACGATATCTTGTTCTGGCCTCTTGTGTTATGTGACGTGTTTAGTTCCATTATAACAAGAAATTCAGGTTTTATCCGAGTCAAAATTTTTTCAAAATTGGTTACCATAATTCCTATAAAACATGTCAGCTTCATTATACAGTTGACTACAGTAATGGCCAATTATAATTTATTTAGCAAACCTTTGTATGACATGATTGTTCTGGTTTACTTATTTATTTATTGATTTTCAGATACATCACTGAAAAGAGTACACAGTGAGCTTTTAAAAATATACCTAAACAAGACAGAGTTCCAGACTGCATGAGATAAATAAGCTCTAGTGCAACACAAACCTTTAAGAATAGTGGTCAGTTCAACAACCAGAGCAACATTGTCACAACACCATATACGTATCACGGGGCATATCATTCGTTATATTTAATTTTATTCACATTTATCTCTGTGTTACCTGGTCATTACATGATTTATTGTCCTCAGACATGAGAATATTAATCGATGTTTTCATACTGATTTGACCCAGAATAATTTTCATGAATAATTTCGCACAACCACTCATCGACTGTGACACACCCAGTACTGTGTTATTATACCACACACACCCAGTACTGTATTATTATACCATTACCACACTACCACACC
>NW_024722227.1:14480408-14499845 GCF_018991925.1 Homarus americanus
ATTGTCTCTGAGCATCTTGTCTCAGACTCAAACTTCTGTGCCTTCTTTACAGATCTCTATGTTGTTTTTGCTGAGTTTAGTCTTGTTTTGATTTGTCCTTCAAATTGGTAGTTTTAACTTGTTACTACCCAAATACACACATTTTCATCTGATTTTAATCTCCCAGTTGCCTACCATAATATTTGGAAACATACATTACTTTCGTCTCTTCAACAGTATCCGTTTTTCCATTAACATGATGACTTATTTTGTTTTGCCTCTATCTGCATTAAAATCAATGTCATCTGCATGCTGAGTGTTTGCTTGATAACCAACACTAATCATTCAGCATAAAATTTCCACATGTTATTGGTCGAGCGGTGGTATTGGCATAAAGCATAACTAACAACTATGATACCGTTTTGGTAATTCACTAATTATTTACATTATTTTTCTTAATCTACACGTTTTTTTACAAAAGCTCATATCTAATAAATCCAACACGTGTACCCTATGCATTACAAAAATTAACTCCGGAGTATTTATAAATTAATTATTAGACTTATGAGGGAAAGCTGCGAGGGTTGAGTTCTCGACTGAGTCCGGGTGTTGACATTGTGTTAATTGGTTATGTGTGAGGCAGTGACTGACTTTAAGATCAGGGGTGACGTCTAAGTTATCTCAAAGAATCATAAACTCTTGCAGTAAGTGTCCCAAACTTTCAAGGCGGGAGCTGGAGTTAGTTAACAACGTGCTGTGTCAGATACCAGCAGCGAATTTCCTTTTTCTCAAGGGTCCAGAAGTGGAATTAATCTCTAGGAATATAAAAAGTGTGAATTTCTCGAGTTTCGCGCTCCTGTATCGTGAATAATTGGCTGCCATTTATTATACCAATCCTTAATAGCCTCATTAGGTTCCAATCATACTTCAGTTTCTTAAAATTGACACAGGATACTCAAGTCACATTTACACATAAGAATATTAGTAATTATCTCGTAGGCTTGCAGTAGGAGATTGTTGATCAGTTTTCTATGATTTGCAGTGTTGTGGAACAGGAGAATACTCCAAACTTAAAATACAGTCAACATTCACTTGCCGCCGTATCACCATTTTTTCGAATAATCTGTGTACGAGGCTTAGTAACACTGGTTACACAACGAAATTTTCAAATACTTTATAACGTTTGTATAGCGTCATTTACCATATCAGATACAGTAGAAATGAAATTACTCCCATCCCCGGAAAAAAACAGAAAATTAAAATAATATAACTCATTGCAAATTAACTCGGCAGCTGGTATCAATCTGAAATAAGTTGTCTCATATTGAATTATTTTTAATTGTATGAAAATTATAAAATTATATTCCAAATTAACTATCACATTACGAATATATATCATATATAAATCAATTTGTGTCCAACTATCAATCTTCAGAAAAACCTGCTCTAGACACCGTCATCACCCGGTCACTTATTTGTTTGGGCAATATGAGTGAGAGCAACCAGATTAAGCATGTAATAATAATAATAATAATAATAATAATAATAATAATAATAATAATAATAATTAACAGTTTATTGAAAGAGCATGGCAGCCGGAAGGCTGAAAATATACAGTTACATAATTGGGGAATGGGTCTCTTGATTTACAAATAATATACAAGTAACATAAGTGATACAAATATGATA
This sequence comes from Homarus americanus, assembly GCF_018991925.1. Lineage (NCBI taxonomy): Eukaryota > Metazoa > Arthropoda > Malacostraca > Decapoda > Nephropidae > Homarus > Homarus americanus. The sequence goes on from NW_024722227.1 coordinate 14,482,077, forward strand.
TATAATAACTAGATGGGGAGAAGGCCATACTACATGGCATTCAACATACCCTGAGACAGTGCAAAAAGGTAAGATTGACTGGCAGTGAACACACTGGTTGATTACAAGTTATTGATAATTTTTACAATGGTTGGGGCTGGGCTGTTCTCATAGCGATCAGTACGTGCTCGTATGGGCTGGAGGCGGTTGTGGTGTCGAACAGCAATTCGCGGATGAGGGATCTCAGGTGGAAGTAGGAGCCGGTGTCGAGGATGGTACAGAAGCTTCTCACCAAATTTAAAGATGAGGTCGTGGTGATGGTCAGAGAGAGCCGAGAGGGTCGTGTGTGTGTGTGTGTGTGTGTGTGTGTAATAATAATAGTAATAATAATAATAATAATAAACGGTTTATTAATAGAGTTGCAGCCGGTAGCTGAAAATATACAGACTTACATTTGATTTAGACATAATGATATAATATGTGTTGAATACATTTACAAGGAGAATACTTAGATAGAGATTGAAGCAAAAATAATATACCCCAAGTGTCAATCTCCGTGAATTAAAATAGTAATTTTGTTATTTTTGCCCGTGCACATCACCGAGCAGAACAATCAGTGACACACGCACACAGAAAATAATCTCTCTCTCTCTCTCTCTCTCTCTCGTGTATATGTCGATGAAAACTAACATGACAGATTTTTTTAATAATATTCCTCAATATAGAAAAAGTGATAGCCAAGTTTTCCTCATCGCAATAAGTAGAAACAAGAGTACCAATATTAAAGACAAAGAGTTCTCACGTTCCAGAGTAAGATACGTAATACTTATTGAGTTCCATTTCAGGTCAAGTGAGGAACACGGATATTGAAATTAATTATAATGCTGGCGTCTGACATAAGTGTTTCAAGGGTTCACCTGCCTCAATGTCAATGAAGTGTAGATGACTTCTTTTTTCATATTTGCTTTATTAGAATTTGTGACTCAGTACCCTTAAGAAGACTAATTGGATCATGGTTGTTATTGAGGTTGAAGGTTAGTAAATTCCTCTAGGGGGAACTATACCATCACAACCAACACCTCAACTCGATTACCTCATCCCCCCCTCCACACATTCATGAAGCTTTGATTCGTGAGTGTTCAAAGGAATTTGATTGTTAAAAGGGTTTGGCGGACATTGTGCATTTGTGTAAAACTTTAGAATATAAAGCAAAAAGTAATATTTCCTAAAAAAAAGAGGCAATTGTTACCCGATCGTTCACATGACCCAGTGTCAAGGAACAGTCCGAGAAGACCGGACAACTCCCCAACTGCAATGGCTAACCATTACCCCGGAACACGATCCGCAAATCGATTAACATCCAGGTCCCCAATTGCTCCTGGGTAGACAGAGGCAAATGGCGTAAAGAAACTTGCCCATAGTTTCATCCTGCCCGGGGATCGAGCGCGGGTCCACTCACTTGCGAGGCGAGCGTGCTGACCATTATACCACATGTACATATTCTCAGTATCATTTAGTTACCTTTTAAATTTTTATTTATTAATCTAAAAATAGTTAATAAATGAAGTTTGTATTAAGGATCGCTGGTGATGAAGAATGTGGTCTCGAAACGTTTGACATTGTCTATCAAATACTGTACGTAGTACGTATATTTTTCCTTCATATCATCTCTTTATGCTTCCTAACTTTTTACTTCTATTTTTAACTAAGTCAGATAACTTTATAATTGTTTATTCAGACTGCATGGCTGGCTGACAAGATTATTTTACCAAAGTAGTTTAACTCAGTATATTATAATGTTTAGTTAACCTTGTATTTACCACCACCACCAACACCACCATCACCACCACCACCGCTAAAACTACCATTTTGGAGGATCGGAGTCGCATTGAAATGTTCCACAGCCGTCAGCTGAGGCGGGAAATATGACTGCGAACAACTTCATATTTCCCGCCTCAGCTGACGGTTCTCGCGGCCATATTGTTACACTCATCCACTAACTGTTAGGGACTGTGGAGTATTTTAATGTGATTCTGGTCTTTCAGAATGGTAGTTTTTGCATCCCAGCAATTATGAATAAACTCATTTAGAAATGCATCATTGCTTCGGGATGGAATCGGTCAGGTTTGCAACGGCCAATCAGCTCAGCTGGGAAAAATGCACTATACACATTATCCTTCTCCCATCTTGAACATCAGTCTTACCCAACCCAGCCTTACTTAACCTAATCTAACCCAGCCTAACCCAACCCAACTCAAACCAATCTATTTGATCCAACCTAACGTAACCTAACCCAGCCTAACCTAACCCAACCCAACCCAACCCAACCCAACCCAACTCGGCCCTAACCTGACCTAACGACCACACTGTACATATTAGTAGTCAGCACTATGGTATTTAACCCTTTACTGACAGCCAGTGATGTTCTTAAGCAATCACTTGTTGTTGTACAGTAAAGGCTACATCTCAGACGTCAACACAGTGTTAATAATATTGTGAACAGGTGATGAACGATATCTTGGATGTGTAGATGATTATAGTGTGTGGATGTTTGTAGTGTATGTGTACATATTTCTAGTGGGTGTGTGTAGATACTTTATGGTAATATCTCAGGAACTCTCCAATAGCCGCAATTGAAATTTTTACGGAAAATTCCGGCTTTCAGAACGATTTTACGAGGGGCACATTTTCGGGTAAATTCCAAGAAAAATTTCCCGATACCTGGAAAATTCTGGGGATGAGGGAGTTCTTTCTGGGTTAGAGAGATGAAAATTAGGCGCATTTTCTGTAAATTCCGAGAAAATTTTTCCGTTACCCAGAAAATTTGGAGGGATGAGGGATTTTTTCCGGCTTTGAAAGAGTCGCCTCGTTACCCGGAAATCTCTCATTCCTGGAAGTGTTCTGCACCAATTATTCCGGCTAACAGAGATATCACTACCTGTAGTGGGTGTGTGTATGTATGACAACTTTGAACCTCTGTTTTAACCTCAGAACATTGTTAGAGGCTCACATTCCAGGATGTAAAGTGTTATAAGGTAAATATTTAAGCCCAGAGACACACACACACACACACACACACACACACACACTCTCACTCACTCACACACACACACACACACACACACACACACACACACACACACACACACACACACACACACACACACACAGAAATGTAAGACATCACTGGCCGTTGCCCTTGTTGACTTCAGGAAGGCTTTTGACCTTGTTGATCACTGCACTGTTATCAACAAGGATAGGACTCGTATCAACGGATTTAAGTTGGATAAGTTTAGGTTTAGGAGGGAGATAGGAAGGTACTGGTTCACAAATAGGGTGGTGGACGAGTGGAACAAGCTTAGCAACTTTGTAGTAAGTGCTGGAACGCTGGAGAGTTTTAAAAGGAGGCTAGATAGATTCATGGATGATAGAGAGTGGTAGTAACTCTCGACAGGAGCTGCCATGCACAGGCCAACCGGCCTATTGCAGACTTCTTATGTTCTTATGTTCTTATGTTCTTATGTTCTTATCCCCACGGCCGCCTCCACCGCCGCCGCCGCCACTCTCCTTCTCTGTTGTTAATTCCTTCTGTTCTCAAAGTTATTCTTCTCAACAATATCTCTATCCCTTCTTCCTCCACCCCTTTTCAGTTATTTGCTCTCATTACTACCACAAAGTCTTTCTTAAACCACCACCCTCTTCTACATACTCCTCTCCTTTCTTCTCTCATCACCATCACTCTCCCAATCACCATTCTTCACTCCTTCAAACTCCCTTCTTCTCTTCATCACCACCACCATCACTACCTCCATCATCACTCTTCCACTCACCATCTTTCACTCCTTCAAACTTCCCTCTTCTCCCTACCATTACACTATATCCTCCAGTCTCTCTTTCTCTCCCTACTACTACCACCAATAGCTCTTCCATACACCTGCCCATACACCATTACTATCCCTCTTCATACCAAATTCTTCTCCTCTACCTTCCAACTTCACTCTCTACACCTTCACCTCCCTTCTCTTTTTCACAATTATACTCCTCCCTCACACCCCACAACCTATCCCCGCGCACTTCAGACACCAGCTCCTATGAACTAGTCCTTATCACCAACCCTTTCTAACTCTCCATCACCATTCTCTCTGATCTTGCCCACTTACCCTTATTATTTATATATACACTATATACATTTCTACTACCCAGTGTCTCTAAAAGTGATCTCACAAATGAACGGCGCCACCTAAGTTTGCTCCAGCTGTTACTCTCTCTATGTTGGGATTGTTATTACCCAGCGGGAGCCATAACAAGTCTCTGGGATGTGTAAACTTATTCGTCTTTCTTTACTTACGTTTCGGTTATCTCTATATCCACTATGAGATCAATCACTAAAATTAAACAATAATATATAAACGAAGTACAAATATGTGTAGTATTCAAACAAAAACAACCGATTAAAACAGAAGTAAATTTAATGACGTGATCGTATTCGTGACCAGAGAGAAGTTGAATCACGAAGCAGGGAAAAAATAAACTATTTATCATTAACAGCCATAATGAGCGACAAAGTTGGTAAAGAAAGATAATTATAAGCTCTTTACAAATAGAGAACCATTTGAGGAAGAATTTATTTATGTTGCTGGCCTTTGTAATGCAGACCCACTATCCAGAAATACATTTTGTTACTGCACGTAAATTGTGTGAAAAAAGATACAGGTATACCACATTGAAATTGGAGCTAACGCAATGTTATGTTAAATAAGAGGAGAAAGTCGTGTATGAATATTGTGTTACATACATCGAATTCTCACGTAAGACATTTTACTTGATGGTGGACTTAGGAAGTTGATGGTTCTTTGATGTAATATTCATAACAGGGAAGATCTATACTAGCCGCCATAACAAGTGAAATTAACTTCATAAATGCGGTTAATGTTGTTGTCAAGTACTTAAGATAAGCCGTGGATGATGAGACTATAGTCATCTTCTCTTCTGACATATCAGAGTAGTCCAACAGTACAGGCAGTGGTCAATTGAGTCATAGTCCTTTACATTACAGGACAGAAACAGTAAATAATTTTATATAATTTTTTATATATATTCGCACGAGGTGAAATAATATCCGATGAAAACACAGATTTAGCATCACTTATCACTGTCATACAAACAATAACTAAAGCCTCTTTGTGGTGAACAGAAATAAATCAAGCGGCTTGTTTCTATGGACCTTCATCTTCACTCACCCGGTCACCGCTCTAAGCCTTTACTTTTATTAATTATTTACTTTTAAGTTGTTTTAACGTGACTCGGGATAAAGCAACTTCGACTACCGCGATAAATAAATAAATAAATATATATATATATATATATATATATATATATATATATATATATATATATATATATATATATATATATATATATATATATATATATATATATATACTAACGGAATCGCCGCCCTCCGGGCGGCTCTTTCGCTAGGCCACGGTAGGACGCCACCCTCCGGGAGGCTCCACATTGTCTCACTGTAGTGCATTAAGGTAGACCACATTTTTGGTTTTGCCATTAGCAGCAAGTATGTACAGATTTTTGCCAGTTCCCACTCTGGAGCATCCAACATAGAACTGTCCATGAGAGAAGCAAGGAAACACCAGGTTTAGGCCAACCATCTTTAGGGACTGTCCCTGGCTTTTGTAGATGGTCATGGCAAAGCTCACTTTAACCGGGAACTGAAGTCGCTTGAACTCAAATGGCAGGTCAGTGGTGATGAGAGGTATCCTTGGTATAAAAACGTCCTCTCCTTTAGCTTTTCCTGTCAGTATTGTAGCTTCCAGTACATGTGGCATCATGTTCTTCACCACCAGTCTTGTGCCATTGCAGAGGATTGGTGGTTCAAGATTTCTTAAGAGCATTATAGGAGTTCCAATCTTGAGAGTGAGGTGGTGAGGAGGCATTCCAGCGGGCTCCAAAGAATTAAGGAATTCTGCAGGGTACTGGACTGCTTGGTCCTGGTCGATTACTGTATCAACAGATTTGAATGAGGTCTCACTGCCTGGAAGCTGTCTGAGTAGAGTCATGTTGATTTCAGCCACTGTTTCATTCTTTGGTGCCAGAATTGCGCGTTCACGCAGCCACTTGTGATCCTTGTAGTGGTGGATAATGTTTGGGTAGACCATGTTAGTGAGCTCATTTGAGGACTTTACAACATTTCCACATCCTTGAGGAATGATTATTTGTCCTTCTGAATCAACAGGGAAAGTTCCATTCCCAATCTGTAGTATAAGGTTTGCAAACCGTCCAGCATCCTGATCTCATTGTAGATGTACTCTCATGTTTGTGGATAGGAAGAGTGTCTGAACACTTCTCCAAAGGTATGATGCCTGGAGTGCTTCGAAGAATTACAGGTAGGGTCTGGCGAAAGTCTCCAGCAATGACCATTGTAATGCCACCCATGAGGTGGTCATTTTCTCGTATGTCTTGCAAGTTCCTATCCAATGCTTCAAACGCTAACTTGTGAGACATAGCGCATTCATCCCAGACTATGAGGTTGCATTTTTCTAAGAGTTTTGCCTTTGCCGATCCTTTTTTGATGTCTCACACTGGATTCTCATTGTGAGCGAGGTTGAGAGGCAGTTTAATAGTTGAGTGTGCAGTACGTCGTCCTTCTAGTAATGTTGCAGCAATGCCTGACGATGCCACATCAAGTGCAATTTTCCCTGATGACGTACTTTGGCCAACAGAAGGTTGATCAGGAATGTTTTTCCTGTCCCGCCAGGTGCGTCGAGAAAGATCATACTTCCCTGTTCCGCTTGTATCGCTTGCAAGATCTGTTCATAAGCATTTGCTTGATCAGGCACCAGGTGAGGCTCATTTTCTTCAAGAAAATTCACCAGAACTTCAACTGAGTAGTCTGTCTCTCTGAGCAACTTCCTGTTTGCAACTACTGTTCAGTCCCCAAAACTTCTTCTTCCATCAATGGTTCATTAACGGTGTATGTAAGTTCCACTTCAACGGTACAGCAAAGTATATGTAGTGATGATGGATGGTGTTATATCTAGTGATGATGGGTGGTGTTATATGTAGTGATGATGGGTGGTGTTATATCTAGTGATGATGGGTGGTGTTATATGTAGTGATGATGGGTGGTGTTATATGTAGTGATGATGGATGGTGTTATATCTAGTGATGATGGGTGGTGTTATATGTAGTGATGATGGGTGGTGTTATATGTAGTGATGATGGATGGTGTTATATGTAGTGATGATGGATGGTGTTATATGTAGTGGTGGTGGTGACGTTGGTAGTGACAGTGGTAGTGGTGGTGATGGTGATAGCGGAATGTTTGTGGTGATAGTTTTGGTGGTAGAGACTGGTTGATAGTAGTGGTAATGATGGTCGTGGTAATGATGATAGTGGTAGTAGTGGTGGTAGTGATGATGGTGGTAGTAGTGATGGTAGTGATGGTGGTGCTATATGTTGTGATGATGGATGGTGTTATATGTAGTGATGATGGATGTTGTTATAGTGTAGTGATGATGGTGGTGTTATATGTAGATGATGGATGGTGTTATATGTAGTGATGATGGATGGTGTTATATGTAGTGATGATGGATGGTGTTATATGTAGTGATGGATGATGTTATGGTGATGATGGATGGTGTTATATGTAGTGATGATGGATGGTGTTATATGTAGTGATGATGGATGATATGATGATGATGGATGGTGTTATATGTAGTGATGATGGATGGTGTTATATGTAGTGATGATGGGTGGTGTTATATGTAGTGATGATGGATGGTGTTATATGTAGTGATGATGGATGGTGTTATATGTAGTGATGATGGATGGTGTTATATGTAGTGATGATGGATGGTGTTATATGTAGTGATGATGGGTGGTGTTATATGAAGTGATGATTAGACAATAAAATAATAACAGTTTAATGCTAAAAAAATACACTTTGCTGTACCGTTTTAGTGAAAAACATGGTGGAACTTGCATACTCCATTAATGAACTGTTGATGGAAGAAGTTTTGGGGACTGAACAGTGAGACGATGTGGAGCCTCTCGGAGGGTGGCGTCCTACCGTGGCCTAGCGGATGAGCTGCCTGGAGGGCAGTTATTTGTAACTGGATTAAAATTCGCTAATTATGGTTCGAATATTTGTTTAAGCTGTTAAAAATAACATTTGAGATACATGCGCCGCTTCATTGCATCAGCTGCAGCATCATAGTTGATGAGGAAACTTGTTGGATTTAATTTTCTGAGAAAACGAAATTTTTAAACCGATTACTTGATAATAAAATTTTTTTTTTAACAACATTTATTTTTAACCTTCAAGAACAACTACAAATATTTAAAATTTCGAGACATTATTCATCAAAATATAAAATTGTATCAATAGTCATCGAAACAAATTGGACGCCCAGGATGCTCTAATACCTGAACGAAAAACAAAACAAAACAAAAACACAAGTAAATAAACAAACAGGAAATATCAACGCAAACATCGAAAACAACGATATCTTGTTCTGGCCTCTTGTGTTATGTGACGTGTTTAGTTCCATTATAACAAGAAATTCAGGTTTTATCCCGAGTCAAAATTTTTTTTCAAAATTGGTTACCATAATTCCTATAAAACATGTCAGCTTCATTATACAGTTGACTACAGTAATGGCCAATTATAATTTATTTAGCAAACCTTTGTATGACATGATTGTTCTGGTTTACTTATTTATTTATTGATTTTCAGATACATCACTGAAAAGAGTACACAGTGAGCTTTAAAAATATACCTAAACAAGACAGAGTTCCAGACTGCATGAGATAAATAGCGCCTCTAGTGCAACACAAACCTTAAGAATAGTGGTCAGTTCAACAACCAGAGCAACATTGTCACAACACCATATACGTATCACGGGGCATATCATTCGTTATATTTAATTTTATTCACACATTTATCTCTGTGTTACCTGGTCATTACACGTGATTTATTGTCCTCAGACATGAGAATATTAATCGATGTTTTCATACTGATTTGACCCAGAATAATTTTCATGAATAATTTCGCACAACCACTCATCGACCGTGACACACCCAGTACTGTGTTATTATACCATTACCACACCCAGTACTGTATTATTATACCATTACCACACTACCACACCTGGAGATGTTCCGGGTACTTGGTTCTAACTACAGGAGCTTACATAAACACCTGTAGAGTTCTGTAGGTTCTTATTAACTGAAATATACAGGGGTGCGCTTACAAGCGCAGGTAGTCCTTACACTCCTATAGGGTCAACTAACCTCACTCTGACCTCTCGGGCGCCATGTGGTAAGTGGTATACTAGCAGCTTCCAGATGTCGCCAGGCACATTTATCTAAGCGTGTGGTGACATGAAATAGGGCATTGCCACACACTACTGACTAGAGAAATAATGTGTATATATAGAGTACATACATGGTATACATACAACATACATAATATACATACACCTCCCCCCCCCCTCATACGCTCATAGCAAAGTCTTGAGCAGACTTTTTCCTGTGGATCCGTTCTGAGCGTCGAGGGACTTAATCACTGGGGTAGGAATGTGGGACTCAGCACTGGTGATGGGGTCAGCGGGATGGGATGCGTTACGGGGCGGAGGAAACGGCGGTTCCTCCACCACACCCAACCGCTGGGTAACCGCACCTGGTAGTCCCGTGACCTGCCGAGACCCATGACTAAGCCCAATTTGTCCCAACGTAGGGAGGTCGGGTCCTGGACACGGACTTGGGTGCCGACACTCAACCTGGGGAAAGGACGAGCGTGGTTGCTGTGGCGGGCGACGACGTCTTGAATACGTTCGGCGGCTCGGCGATCACAATCCTCTGTCTTGACCTGCCACTCCTTGGAGAAGGATTGAGGGTTAGCAAGGACACAAGAACGGAGGGGGCGTCCATACAAGACCTGGGCAGGGATGCGTCCGGTGTAATTGGGTGTGTTGCGGAGCTCAAGGCGACCCTGGTCGAAGGCCTCGCAGTCAATTTTCCCAGAAGGGGACACTTTGAGGATGAGGTGCTTCAGGGATTTGACAGCAGCCTCAGCATGGCCGTTGGACTGCGGGCAATGAGGCGGTGACAACACATGCCGGACTCCCCATCGGTCGAGGAAGGCGGCAAAGTCCCGGCTTGTGAACTGGGGCCCTCTGTTGGTTCGCAGGCGCGCAGGAACGCCCACGTAACGGAAGTAGTGGCGGAACTTACTGATGGTGGCGGCAGATGTCGTATCATTACCGCACTTGATGACAACCGGCCAACCAGAGAGACGGTCGACGATAACCAGGAAGGACTCTCCTGACACACAGAAAAAGTCGGCCGACACAGACTCAAAGGGGCGGGTGGGGTTGTCGTCACTCATGAAGGGTTCCTGCTGCTGGCTGGGTTGTAGTACTTGGCGGGGCTTACACGCCTGGACAGCATTGGAGATGTCGGGGTCGATGCCAGGCCGGAACACAGTCTGTCTTGCACGCCGTTTGGTGGCCTCGGCTCCACAGTGACTGTCGTGGAGGCGAGCCAAGGCGTGGAGACGTGAAGCAGCAGGGACAACTACCGAAGGAGAGGTGTCACTGGCCAGAGGTAGGGGTAGGGCGGCAGCAGGGTAGTTGCTGCTCTCTTCGTGCACCCTGTTGGCGTATTTTACCTCGAGAATCGGTGTTGGGAAGTCCTGGGAGATGATGGCCAACTCTTGGCAATGTCTGTAGGACAGCAAAGGAGTCGGGACACCATTATGCACGTCAATCCAGACTTGACACGACCTGTTGCCAGAGGTGACCTGTGCATAGAGTGAACCTAGGGCTGGTGCCATCTGTGAACCATCTGCCGTGACGCAGAAGTCCTTGGGAGGCGGTCCTAGATCGCTTGGAGAGAGCCCCAAGCATTGCAAATGCTGGGGACCGATGACCGTAGCCTCAGCGCCGGTGTCGGGCAGCATCTCAAGACAGGATGACACATTGCCGTAGGTCACGATGACGCTGACGTGCTGGGGGACTTTGGTCTTGGGACGCGAGGAGTACACCCTCCTAATATGGGTCGGGCTTTGTCCAGGGTCGTCGTGCCTCTGATTTGGCGACTGTGGGCTGCCCACACTGGTGGAAGGGCGCTGCTGCTTCCGCCGACGCTGTCCCTTAGGTTTGTTGGTCGGACAACACTTCTCGTAGTGGCCCAGACGACCACACACATTGCACTGGACGCGTTTGGCTGGGCACCGTACTGTAAGTGACCAGTGGCCCTTGCTGTCACAACTGTCGCAGGTAGACTCAGCAGCTGGACATACCTGTGTTCCGTGCTACCTACCACAGCTGTTGCAAAGGGAGCCTGGCGTGGGCGTGGTGGGCGTAGGCGTTGGGGCAGACTTCTTGTTCTTCTTGTACCGGGACACAGCACGTACAGCTATAGGGGGAGCTCGGATGGCAGAGGTGGCACACCTGGCAACCTCGTAGGAGCGACATATTGTCAACACATCCTTAAGAGAAGAGGAAGAGTCGAGGGAGGTGAGGCGTTGGACGAGCTCCTCGTCCTTAACACCCATCAGGATCACCTGCTTCAACAGGGTCTCCTCGCACTGCTGGTTATTACCGGGACATATGTCTATCTCTTCCGAGGCTCTCTTGAGTCGTACATGGAAATCGTCAAAAGTCTCGCCCTCCATCTGTCTACAGCTAAACACTTCCCTCCTGCGGAGAGCTTCATTCCGCTGACCTTTGATGTGCCGTTCTAGAACATCCAGTACCTCCTCTACAGACAACAATGACATCGGGGGCACTTGCAACGTGTGTTCCAACACATGCTGCATTCCCAAAGATAGACACATACGTAGCTGAATGAGCTGTTTAGGCTGTGGCAAGCTCTGGAGATCCACCATTGTAGCATAATCAGTCCACCGTCGCCGCCACTCACGAAAAGTCTGGAAAGTCTCATCAGGCTTCAAGGTGGGTGGGGGTTGGACAACCACTTTGGTATAGGGCATTGACGAGGTATCTGAGCCAGTCGGTACCGGAGTAGTGGAAGGGCCAAGGGCTTGATTAGCAATGAGGCTAGATATCAAAGCTGCAAACCGTTCGTTATCTTCCAGTCTCTGTTGGTGGTCCTCAGCATGTCTTTTCTCTTCGTCCTGACGCATTTCCTCCCTCATAAGCTTCATCAGAGCAATTTTCTCTGAGGACGAGGCTGAGGGTCGGGGGGTGTGGCTGGGAGAGGGTGGGGCATCGTGCACTGACTGGTCATCCATCTCTGTAGAGCTGTCATCCGTCTGACTCATCCGGGCGCTAGTGACATCGCTGCGTGAGGCCCGGGGCAAAATTACTTTATCTGTATATTGTATTTCAAATCAGTGTTGACTGGTCAGCCCGTCGTATCAACCAGATCTGAGACAACAAAATTAATTGAATACACAGATAAGTAACTTATATATATATATATATATATATATATATATATATATATATATATATATATATATATATATATATATATATATATATATATATATATATATATATATATATATATATATATATATATATATATGTAACCGGTCGGAATATACTGGACTTTATTTTCTCACTTGACTTGGGGTTTATTAAAGATTAATAGATGGTAATGGCAGTGGAAGCGCCCCTTTGAGAAAAATCCCGAACCAGCACAAGAACACTTAAATCTACTAAACAAAATGAATTGTCCGTGACCCGTGGAAGGATAGCGTCTGTGACTGGGATGAATGAGACACACTGTAAAATTTAGACACTTATATTCCCTCCAACACTACAAACACAATCAAATAATGGTACACCAATATGCGCACCTCTTAACTTGAACTTAAAACACTACTCTGGGGAATAAAAGTTATACATGATATAGAAATTATTAGAAACTCAGGCAACAATAAATTTGAAGTATTAAGAAATGTTGCTTGCACACATGAAACAGGCCTTAAGGGCTTTCACAGAATAATATCCACCACTGCGGAAGTGGTATAAAAATAAGAAATTATTAATTCCACCATGAATAGGCCTAAAGGGCACTCAATATAATTATGTTACACCAACAGATGCAGGCCTTAAGGGTTTTCAACAAAATAATATCAGTCACTGAGGAAATGGTATAAAAAATAAGAAATTAAATACTCTACAATGAATAGGCCTTAAGGGCTTTCAACAAAATAATATCAGTCACTGAGGAAATGGTATTAAAAAATAAGAAATTAAATACTCTACAATGAATAGGCCTTAAGGGCACTCAACAAAATTATATCACCCCAACAGATGCACACTTCCTAACCTAACTTAACCACTACTCTGGGGAACAAAGGTTATACCTGAGATCAGAATTATGAAGAAAAATTAAATGCATTAAAAGAATCAAATCACAGTATCACTCTGGTTCCACTTAGTGACACAAACATTCAAAAAACAATACTATCAAAATTGTTTAAGAAATATTAAACTACACACGTCACGATAATATCAGTAACTGAGAAATGGTGTCAACTACACCCAAATATATTGTCACTATTATTGGTTTGTTACTGGGTCCACCAATACCCGTGAACCATGCTCCACCCAACTCAACATACACCCGTAATAAGGGAGATAAAAGGTTCCTCTAGGTATCCCCTAGACTCGTGGTCTCAGTGTACGACCCTGTATCACTCAGCTGGCCTCACTTTACCCCCAGTACATCCATAAAGCGGAAGGGAGTGAGCCAATCAGACCTTGTACAGTTGAGAGAAGCTTCAGCTTCCCGTTAGCAAGAGGGTTTCACTAAGCTGCTCGAGACATGTGGGGTTGTGAGCCGAGGTAGAGGAGAGCTGATGCCCCAACGATCGTCCCGTCGTCAGCTGGGCACCCAGACGGCTAGATTCCCTCAAGAGATCCTTTGATACCCCGCTAAACAGTGACAGGCCTAAACTGATCGGTCCAATGGCGACAATCGCCACCCTCAATCATCAACGGCAGTCTCAAACGGCAGTCAATCTCTCGCAGTCAAACTCCTGTCAACTCCGAGGGTCAAGTGGGTTCTGACGGAAACCTTGAAATGAACTCACTGTTAGCTCTAGTTTACTTTATCACTGCCCTATCTAAACCCTGTCTGAGATTGAATGAGACTTACTTGTTATACTGCAATAGCGCAGCACAGGTGACTAGGCCACGTGACTATTTCTGTGACGGACGCGCAGGGACGTCTTGTTTGTCTGAATGTTCCCCGTGACTGAGAGAGAGCCCGCCTCGTATCCTCTTAAGGCGTTAGCTTAGGCCTACGTGACATATTTTCCGCCTAACTAATAACTCCTTGGGACACCCGTAACATTATTCAGACTGATAAACGAACTATAATAATTTCAAATTCAATAATAGTCCCTTAACTTCTTGAATCGCATCATTAATAATTCGGCAATTTACATTTAATATCATATAGGCTTAGTTCCACAACCTCTCGCTATGTGCGGGGAGCGCTCTCTTCCCTCAGACGACCTTGAACGCTCAGTATCGCTAATGGCGGGGCATTTGAAATTTCTGAATATTACATATATATATTGTTACGAGATGGGGATTTAGAATATAGTTATACGTCTACCCAGATCCCAACAGGTAACAACAACAAAAAACAAAGACAATCGGACTATAAAAGGGTAGACAAAGGATGCGAGTTTTCGTTGTGTATAATAAAGTACCATAAATTCCTTAACAAAACATTCAGCTATCTATAATTGACCCTTAACCATACTTAACCTAAACATTAACAGTATATACATATTAACACAACATAGGATAATTTGAAGCAAGGTGGAGGTGGGAGAGGCAATACAGGATTACAAATACTTAAGTGCGGAGCTGAGATGGCTGACGAGTAAGGCTGAGTATTGTAGAAGACGGTAGGTAGTCACTGTGCCGTAGGTTTCCAGGATAGGTGATCCTGTGGTCACTTCCCAGAGTGAACTGAACTCTCCTCGAACTCGAACTGACAAAGAAGACTTGGAGGAGGTGACGCAACAACCAGGATATGGAGAAGGGAAACCCCAGAGTGGTAACTAAGACGAGTCATACTCGTGTTTCGTCCCTAGATGGCGTTGCTCGTGGTGCTGGGTAGGTAGATCAGGACAATAGATGGCGTGGTTCGTAGTGCTGGGTAGGTAGATCATGACAATAGGTGGCGGGGTTCGTAACACCCCCCCCCTCCAAAGACCTCCGTAGCGCGGGCGCGAAGGAGGTGATCACCTGGTGCGTCTGGAGAGTAGCTGCTGCATTTCCACTGGAGCTCTGGATAAGGAGTCTGCAATCAGGTTGTCTACCCACTTTATGTGCCGGACTTGTAGATTATAGGGCTGGGTGAGGACAGCCCAGCGGAGGATTCGCTGGTTGGAGGTCTTGTTGGTTTGGATGAACGTGAGTGGGTTA
Source organism: Homarus americanus (assembly GCF_018991925.1). NCBI lineage: Eukaryota > Metazoa > Arthropoda > Malacostraca > Decapoda > Nephropidae > Homarus > Homarus americanus. The sequence continues at coordinate 14,497,499 of NW_024722227.1, forward strand.
TGGTCGGTGAAGACTAGGGTTGTTTGTGGGCAAGACTCGAGGTAACATTCAAACTTCTTTATTGCCAACACCAGAGCCAGGGCCTCCTTCTCTATGGTCGAGTAGTTGGTATGATGTTTTTTCAACTTGGCGGAGTAGTATGCCACAGGGTGAAGGACATCAGTGGTTGGGTCGGGTTGTAGGAGCACAGCCCCCACTCCGACACCGCTAGCGTCGATTTGCAGATGGAAGGGCAAGGTGTAGTCAGGCGGGTGGACTACAGGCTTGGAGGCAAGGAAGGCTTGGAGGCAAGGAAGGCTTGGAGGCGGTGGAAAGACTGGTCGCACCTCTGGTTCCAGATGTAAGGGACCGCAGAACTGGTAAGGTCTGTGAGGGGTCCGGCCACGCTGGAGAAGTTACTGCAGAACCGACGGTAGTAGCCGCACATCCCCGGGAAGCGCACGAGTTCCTTCCTCGTCCTTGGAGTGGGGAAGGACAAGATGGCTTTAACGTTTGCGTCCTTGGGTCTCACCATACCATGCCCAACGATATGTCCCAGGTAAGTCACTGAGGCCCGGCCAAAAGCAGATTTAGCCAGGTTTATGGTGAATCCAGTCTCTTGCAGTCGTGCAAACAGTATCTCCAAACGCACCAGATGTTCGTCCCAGCCGCCCGACACCACCACCAGGTCATCCAGGTAGGCGAACGTCCCACCTAGGTCTTGAATTAGGTAATTGATGGCCCTCTGGAATGTGGCCGGAGCATTAGAAAAGCCAAACGCCATAACCAAATATTGAAAAAGACCAAATGGAGTTATAAATGCCGAGATTATTTTTGCCCTATCCGTGAGTCCCACTTGATAATATCCTTTCAACAGGTCCACGGTAGATATAAATTTGGCACAGCCTATGCTGTCTATTATATCTTCAATCAAAAGTAAAGGGTAGGAGTCTGAGACAGTGACCTGGTTCTCTTTACGATAATCGGTACAGAAACGAAAAGTGCTATCGGGTTTTGGAATGAGAAGGCAAGGTGAAGCCCAGGGGGAGGTACTAGGCTCAGCTAAGTTATGTTTTAACAAAAAATCTACCTCCTTTTCCATAATCTCTTTTTTTTGTGGATTTAGTCGATATGCTGATTGCCTAATGGGTTGTACATCATCTGAGATTAGCTTAATATCATGTTTAAGTATATTGCAAAACCCTGGGAGGTCTGATGTGACTTTAGGAAATGTTGATAATAACTTAGTGAGATCTTTTGCTTGAGATGGATTCAGAACAGAAAAATACTCATCCAAGTTGTTGAGTATGTGACTGTTAGCAGGGTTCTCTTTAGGTAGAGGGAAGTCTAAATTCTCCAATAGGTCCATGTCATCTGTCTCCGGCTCCGGCCCTGAGAAAACCGTATGCAATACAGGTTGGCTTATAGCCTCTGGGATGCCTTCCTCTGACTGCCTGGAATGGTAAAGTTTCATGAGATTAATGTGAACAAGTTGTGAATCTTTTCTGCGATCAGGAGTATGGACTATATAGTTGAGGGGAGATAGTTTATTTGCATGGATTTGAAAGTTTTGATGGAACCGTTCCAAGCAACCTTGGGACGGTGGGTGGTAAGCCGAAGATGTACAATGGTCCACACTGAGGTCTTTCATCACCTGTTTGAACAAAGATGGATCAGATTGTTGGGCTGTAATGAGCTCATCCTTACTAATGGTCTTATTGTACAGATCTTCTGTGGGTAGTAAGATATTGGAGGTGGTTTCAGATGAAGAGGGCCCATTTCGCACACTCTGTGACCGGGTGACAGCACAAGATGGGAAAAGATGAGGAATAGTTTCTTCAAGGTCAGTGTTGGAGTTGACAGGTAAGGGAGAGTCGACTGTCTTTATGTTGGGAACCACTAGATCTCCTACCAAGTCATTACCCAATAATAAATGAATGCCGCACACAGGCATTGGGTCTTTCCTAATGACTATTTGCACTTCCCCAGTAATCAAGGGACATTGGAGGTGCACTTTAGCTAAAGGATAGGAAGAATGGGATGAGAGATCTGAAATTAGAACACTCATTAGTAAATGCGGTAGATATATCAGGAATGAAGTTAAACAGGAGGATAGATTGTGCTGCGCCCGTATCACGTAGTATACGAATAGGGAAAGAACGAGACCCCTCTATGATTGAAACTTTTCCCTCATAGGTGAATGAAGAGAAGAGATCCTGATATGGCCTTTCCACATTGGTGGTTGCTATTGGTTTGAATTTGGGATCCAGGGAACTACTTTTAGCAGTTCGACACTTTGGGTGTTTACAAGACTGGATCGTATGGCCTGGTTTTTTACAGTAAGAACAATAAAACTTGGTTGCATCAG